>NW_026249967.1:0-258372 GCF_024043155.1 Alternaria arbusti
ACCAACACCCCCCCCCACCCACCCCCCCCCACACCCCCCCCCCCCCCCCCGAACACCCTACCACGCCTCAGCACACCAGATATGGATAGCCTATAGCCTAGAGCACTTTCGCCGGGTCTTTGCGCAACAGTGCTGATCTTCTTCGTCACCGACGGCATAGCCGGCGTAGTCTCACTAATCGTCGTGTCAGGGAGCTGTTTCCACATATAAGGAAGGAAAGATGTAGTGAGTCTCTTCCCGTCCAACGCTCGACCACGAAAGAACCATTCCTTTCGAACTATCCAACCACCGAAGAGCTGTTCCCGGATATGACGAAAAAGATATATGGCAAAGAAGGCTGGACACTACTGCTGCTATCGCTGGCCGTTCTCCGCTCCTCCGCCATGTCGGATTGCTCGTCTCGTAACTTCTCCAGCGTCTTCACAGGTGGCTGACAAGTGGACTTTGTCCTGTTCCATCGAGTTGTGCAACCTTTTGGTGACATTCAGCCTTGGCTAACCATGCCATATGTACACTGCTCTGGCCCTCGATGTGGGCTGATTGAAGGGGAAGTAGATAGTATCCATTTCTGGGCTACCAGAGTCACCAAATACCAGGCCCCGGGCGTCTGCTGGCTTGGGAAGTGAGTGACTGCGTTGGGTCGGCTGACCAACGAGTGACAGCGAGGCATTGGTTGAAGTTGGGCAAAGATTCACCGCCCGAACATACCCATGGACATATCCCCATTGAGCGGACTTCTTTGGAGTCAGGCTTCAGCTTCGATTCAGTATCAGAGGCTTACGGCGCACCGAATCCTGTCCCATATCGGCAAGTATATGGCCCCGAGTACAAGGCCGTCTTTCAGTTGCTGTGCTCAATTGCTATTGCGTCGACTTGTGTAGCGAGGAGTTCTGTTGCTGGATCGAACTCCTTCCTCACACCACCTATTATCATCGAGCCAATGTGCCATCCTACGCGTGCGGCGCATGCCTTGCCACTTAGCACACAACTCGGCACGACTTACATTCTTATCCCAAACCCCCTAACTGCTACTTCACTATCAAGGGGTCATTGAAGTGACCTCAGTCAACAGCTACAAGTCTTCATCACACTCACCCGACGTGGCTTGCTAATGCGACCCTCTGGCTACCGATATTTGTAACAGCCCAAGAACGCGGCACGCCCCTAATATTCCAGCAATCTCAGCGGTAGAAGAGAAGTTACTGGACTAAGCCTGCGCGGCCGTAGGGAAGCTGTCACGATGTAGCAAGACCGACCCAAAAGAGACGGGGGCGAACGCCCAACTCGTCAAGCTCACCGGATCTTGCACCACTCAGTCCTAAACAAACACCTTTGCTACTAGTATTGCCGCCCGCGCGACAGGTAAGGCATTAAGAGGGAAGGTCGAGACAGTTACTAGAAAGAACAGATAGCGCAACCCGGCCGGCGGCTTCAACCAGAAGGACTGCAAGACCCCCGGCGACTAGCGCATAGCAGTCACGGGTTTCCGCTACCTCTACACTTCACAGGTAGATCTTAATTACTAGACCTAGAACAACGCCAGTAGTCTGTATAAAAACGACAGCCTAAACATCAGCAAGGCTAGCTTTAATAACAAGAGAAATAAGATAGGAAATTTCGATCACGTCCGTCGATGGATGAACGAGATGCTTCTAGGTAGGTTTAACCAAGCGCCTGCTAGGCTACCTGCTGGCTTACTAAAAAAAAATGGTAATTATACAGAGAGGTTTCACATCCACAATATACAACAAGTGATTCCACGAGGGCATAGAACTAAAGAGCGACGGGGCGATAAGATACACAAAGAGCATCGACTCAGGTCCATTACGGTGATCGATCCCGGTTAGTGACATCCACCGCATTTCACTTTGTTAAGCAGTACACAGGATTTAACGAAAGGTGCATTTCTGCAACTTTGATGGTGTTCGTGGCGGCGGTGTGTTAAGCACGAGATGCAAATCTGGCGATAGCTGCAATCTATAGGAGCTTCAATAGTAGTACATGAATCGCTTTACCTTATCTCACGTACCAAAAGCAGTCAAACTGAGTATTTCAAACTCTAAGTTCTGTCGACTAAGCTGTCTTGCCGCATGCGCATGTTTACTGTGAGCGAGAACAATGTGTTCTTCGCACCCACAACAAGAAGCGCAGCGGATCGTACAACAGGGAATTCGATTGCCCACATAAACTAACGTCGTTTCTCTCACCATCTGCCTTTATCGACCCTAGAGGCGGTCTCTCGCGTGCCGGATACACCTCCCATATATATATATATATATCGAAGTACTCATCTTACCTCCAACCTCTACCATCCCATCGAATCACCTTCTCATGCCCGTACTGTCCGTGTCACAACCATCTGGTCTTAATCAACCACACCTTCGGCGAGGACTGCCACCTCTCTATCCCCATAAAGCTTTGTCAACTACTGAGCACATTTTGCTTCCCTTCATAAATCAATTCACACAAGCTTATCTTATTGTAGCGCATATTTCCAGCGGCCATCGCTCACCTCGACTTTGCTTTCGGCAGGTGCGTGACCACGCAAAACGTAAGGACGCATTCACCTCACCCTATCTGGGTGGCTAACGTGTACATTCAGCGTTTGAAATTGCCCAACTTGCCCCATCTCTATCGTCCATACTTGTCGCGGCGTGACAAATCGGGTATAATGGGTGATGATCACATGAAAACATGGAGCGTCCAAGTCGACCATGCGAGTCGGGACGCACGCGGCACACTCTCCCAACTAAAAGTGCAAGATGCGAACCATAGAAGCTGCCGAGGATATGTTGCAAATACTCTTATTTTACGACCTTTTTGATACTGGTAGAGGGCTATACCAGACTTGGACACCTTTTTGACGATACCCACTTGCTTATATATTCATCTTAATGCGAACCATACACGACCTCAGCCATTCGAAAGCATACCCACCAGACGTTATCAGTCAAACGTCTTCTATCGTGACGGGGCGTCAACTGAAGCAACCGCAAGAGCATACGTTGTCGGCTCGTTTGCAAGAAGTGCGCTTCGACCAAGGACAAGCACCAGACGCCCAGCAAATCATCAGCACACTTCACAGAATCGGACCACCGGAAACAAAGCCAGCGTAGGACCCTCAGGCACTGGGCCAGCCATGCAGACTGGTATTATGAGGCAAGGGCCTGGTCAAGGAAACCAAGACTCGAAAAAATACGCCAATCCCGCCACCGCCGCTCGACTCATGGCGACCAGAGTCGAACCAACACCGCTATCCCAAGCCGGTATATCGCCCAAATGTTCCGCGAGAGTAGCATTGATAGCGGAGAAGAGAAGATGAAGAAGAGCTTCGAAGTCATCCACGAATGGCTTGATGGCATGGGCTTGGGGGGCGCAAATGAAGCGCCTTTACATCCCCCCGATAGTCTATTCGATGGTTGGTGATTATACGGAGACGTCTGATATCAGAACTGAGGACCGCCTTAAGGTGAGGTCAACAGGATGCAGACCCGTCCGGCACGGGGTTAGCATGTGTTTAGGCTGGTGAAGATGCCCGAGAATCATCAGACAGGGAAGATTGGGCGAGGACTCGTGCAGTTCTCGATAGACATCGTGGTGTAGCACGTATAGCACAAATGCTCCAAAATTTCTAGACAAATTAGGGTATCTTAGTGCACCAAAAGTAGTTCAACAAATCTTTCCAAAATCCTCCGACTAAGTTATCATGCCTCACATCCACAATGGGCTAACAGCAAGGAGGCCCTTAGCCACTCCGAGTATACGTGCGTCCTAGTCATGGGACACGATAGTGCGGCTGCGGTTTTGTGATGCAATCAGCTCATATCAACAACATGAGATTGCTGAGGTTTCCACGAGCCAGTCCCAGAGCGAAGCCTTCCAGATGTCGACTGCCAGGCACCTTCAAGCATTCATCTCTTGGTAATTCCCAAAGATACAGCACCTCGTCTACATTCGCGCTCCCGTCATGCTGGAGTGAACGCAATTATCAGTAGAGGGCCAGCAGCCAAGAAACACAGACTGCGGAACATGAGAAAGCACCTGATCGATCTGGCCATGCTGGCGGACGTCAACGCTCCAGTCTGCTTGAAGTAGACAGAAAGATCAAGACGAGCACAAAGGTCGGCCAACGTGCAAGTCGACGCCGGTGACAGGAGCCTCGGCCTCGACGTGCTGGTGAATGTGAGTGGAGAGAAGAGACGGTAGGCTAAGATTTGCCTTGACGGCAACTCTAGACCTTCAAAGCCCGGGAACAGTACTTCGAATAGCTCATACTAATCGGCGTACTAAAATCCGGCACCACATCCTGAGCCCCATCTCCAATTCTTATTCCTCTTTCTTCACCAGCTTGCCTGAGCTCTGGTGAACACCGCCAGGAGGTTGTTGCGACCACAAGTCGACATGGCATCACATTTCACAGTCGGTCCACCATGGGTAGCGGGTGCGAAAGACTGCGGCCGTGTCCGCTAGCCGGGGTCGAGATGTCGGATGGTTGTGGGGTAGAGAGGATCTCTTGAGCGGGGGAATTGGCGCAAAAGGGCGCTAACCCGAAGGTTGGGGCGCTGACACCCTTCTTAATTCAACGACAATGTTGCACTCCAACTCGGACGGCCCTTTTGCCCTAGGCCTTTTCTACACGATTGAACTGCGTTGAGACGACATGCTCAGCTGACCTGGACGTCACCCGACCTTCACCCGGAACGCGACAGCCAGCACCACGCCCAACCACCCACCCTTGTGTTCCCACTTCGCTGTCCTTAGGGTGGTTCTCGTCGACACCACAACCGCCTCCTCCATGATGACTTGCCTTCGCCCTTACTTCAGCCAGAGCTCGGGCAATCCTTCTACCATGTACGCCTGCCCACCCGTATGATGTAGCCGCCGAGGCCCCGCGCGCGCCAACCCTGGAGCGCGTCGCGCCTCAAGCAGCCCCCGCCAGCCTTACGATACATTCACACACGCCGAAGAGACAGCCACAGCGCAATCGCTCTACCCTACACGCATTACATCACTATATAATGCGGGCGACATCGCGATATCCCGGACGCACGAATGGGTATGGGCTCATCGCCCTATCCCCAAAGCTACTTCTGTCGCGACTGACACGACACCGTAGGACGTACCGCGGGTCCTTGGCAAGGCAGTGACGACGAGCATTGCCAACATATCGCCGATGCCGCATTCGACCTCAAGACTGCCCGCTAGACGCCCTCGCTACACATCAACGCCCACACCGATACGACACTCCACCGATACCCCGCCCGCCTCAGCGCTGCTCAAGCGACGACAACTTGACGCTCCCACGTTATTGCAGCCAAACTGCTCGCCCTCAGCCGATTCTGCCTGTCCAGTCCCTGGGCACCCTCGCTCCGTACAAGATGGGACCATCAACACGTAGCCAGAGGCGAGATAGACGGAATCACGAGCATGTGTTGAACGTCATTGCCGGACTCTCTCATCGATGAGCTATACGTACGATCGTGCCTGATCTGCAGTCGCTACCTAGCATTCAAACTCCTTATACGGTCATCCTGCGTATTCCTCTTCGAACAAGAACATTTACAACTGGCGCTTGGAGGGTTTCGCTGCTTCTGTTACGGCATATCTCAAACCCCATCGTGAAAGAATAGCGTTGCGACCGCTCTTGGGGACGATAAGCCTCTGCGTCCTCCATTTGTCAAGAAAGCGCCGAGGATAGTACTGATCAGGAATGCCGTCATGGCTAGTGTTGTAATGAGGGTTCAAGAATCAATCATTGTGCGCAGACGTTCTTCCGGGGTTTTGCAACAAATCAGCATAAATATAGCCAGATACAAGTCTATCCGTGAGCGGGACAAGCACATTCGTGCTTCGATCCGATCTATAGCCATGGAGAATGTATCGAAGACAACACCACATCTCGCGGAACGAAGCACACAGGGATTACCCACCACTGGCTTTTACCAGTCCGGGTGCGTATTATTGGCGAGAACTTTATCTCCGCGCACGTGGGTGCGTTGCTTGTTTTGGTCTTGACAGCGTCCCCAAGAACATCAATCACGGGAAGGATCCGGTACTAGGTTTCGCACGAAATGGAAATCGGCGTGGCCAGCCGCGTCTTGTGTAACTTCGTTGTGTCTGTGCCGCATGAGCCCGGGACGGCACAACTCGCGCGAGCACCAATGGTCGCCGCATCGCACTCAGGTCTTTGCGAACAACGAGCGAAGGAATACTAACAATGCAGTCCGGTAGACTAGAGTTTTCATGAGTACAGGCAAGTTCAAAGGTACGAACGATGGTGCAAAGGTCCGGTATTTTGACGCTGTGCTTCTTATGACCGAGACGGGAGCGAATCCTTCATGTCTCGGCTAGCAGATTGGGCCAAAGGTCGATTGAAGAAGTTCCAGAACACGGACAGCACTGAGCGTGGCCATACGTTACCCAAAATATGGGTGTCTCTAAGCACGATCGCTGGTTCGATTTGAATGAGTGCCGAACGTGCAGCGATATCTGGATAAGAAGTCGGCTTCCGTGCTCTCTCTTCGGGCACCACATCAAGAATCTGTTCACGGCTGTTCTCTCCTCAAAATCGAGCATTCACCCTGTTCGCCGATCGCACGCGCCCAGTATCCCAATTCGAAGACATTCTACCAACTCACCGTCATGTCGGGCGTCGGCAACGTCAACAACTCACGCCACGAAGAAGTCTATGAGCTGCAACCTCTCTTCAAGCTTGGTGATCCTGACCGGCTATTCGACAGCCCGATTGCCGAACGTATCAGCACGCTCTTCACGATGCATGCTTCCAGCAATGGTCAGTGACGGTCTTGGTGCCACAGCTGTCATGGCGAAACTGACGTTGGACCAGAGACTGAGGGAGACCCATACGATGACCTACTGCTTGCGGGCAAGGCAAAGCACCCATCGTCGAACCCGCGTGAGAAGGAATGTGAGAACGCGCCTTCTGCGGTCGACGCCCCGAAGATAGCGCCGGTGGAAGGTACGATATATCAGCACTTTCGCATACGTTTGCTTACATCTGAACTCCCAGCCGCCAGTCCGCCCGACCATGCAGAGGTACCAGTCCCTTCTGAGCGGGCCGGATGTCTTGACAAAGAGGTGGACGTGGCTCTAGCGAAAGCTAAAGCCGAGGTCGTCATCAGGATGTTCTGCAGCGTGGTTATCAGTCAGGGTCTCGCTACGATTGTCGCAATGGTCATGGCTGCCGTGGCGATCGGACAGGCCCTGCTTGTCATGTTCTTCTCGCTCATTGTCATGATGTGGTTCATGAGGTGCATCATCAAAGACCTGTAGGTAGTGGATTACGGCTGGCGTTGGAATCGGGATGGTATGCTGCGCTCCGGAGCTTTCTCTTCTCTGCGTACGGTTTGGGGTGATAAATGGGCTAGCATCCAGCTCTTTCTCAAACATTTGATGCCGGAATACGGCTTGACTCTTTTGACTTCGTTCCAGCGCATGAGAACTGGCATCGTTGAGTCCATCGTCTTCCGTGCCGTTTACTTTCCTATCGCCGTGGATGAAGTGTCGACTTTGTCCGGGCAGAATGTGGGCAAAAGATTAATACAACTATACTTCTATCGCCCTTCGAAGTTTGAGACGGAGAGACGACCTTGGTGCAGTATTGTCACCCATCGTTGAGGTGAAGCGCGAAGAGTCTAGCGCAGAAGTCAGCTGCGTTGCCCGCGCCCAACAAGGATGCGATGCCTCTTGTTCGTGGGCGACCGCGCCGCCATTGGTAGATCAGGTGTTCTTCTATGTGCCGACAGAGTACGGCGTATGGAGAGATGCAGAAGCACCTGGCAGATGCGCTGAGCCTCGATTGCGGGGACCCTGCCAAGCTGTCGTCATCACGTGCCGACTAATCAGCTCCCACCCGGGCAAGATCGCAGGCCACCGCGCCCTCGAGTGCGAACACAGCGTATGCCCATATGCGCATCCGGTACGCGTACCGCCAGAATGAACTCGCGCTCTACACTTACATTACTGTGTCTTTCTTGACTCAAACAACGCGTTGCGATGCGCCATTGGTGATGCGACGTCACTAGCCATGTGCGGCGCGTATCGCAACACCAAATCGCGACACCCAGCAGTATCGATGGCGCCATAACCTCTGGCCGTGTTCCCAAATAGCACAGATGGCATTTGAAGTACTGAGGCGCGTATGAAGGCGCATTAGTTCCTATAAGGAGGGCATTGCGATCCGAGAGCTCGTGCTGCGATCCCTATTCATCGCCTAACACCGGTACAAACTGCCCAGGCTCTATCAATCTGGATTGGCTTCATACCGACTCTTGGTATGTAGAAGCGTACCAGGCTGCGACTGCCTTTCATCGTCCGCCAACACACCCTTTACCGCATACGCATACGCACAAGTCTTCGATCCCACCCCGCATCAACACTCCTTCCATGCGCAAGAGATTAGACAATCCGACGGAGTAAGGTAGAGGAAAACACGGCTACTAGCATTGCATAGTCGCGCAAAACCATGCCATCAGGTAAGGTGTAGGCGTTAGCGGCCGAGACTGATGCTCCCGTCCTCTAGCACATCGCCCGTCACGAATCTTCGTCTGAGCCTCCTCGCAGTCGATCCCGGCCAGTCATGCGACTATCTGTAGCATCTGTCTCAGCTCGCAATGCGCCCACGATGACCCTCTTCAAACTCTGTCCCCTCGACGACGTCCGAATAAGCGAAGCCGCTCTTTGCTATGCCGGCGGGTTGCTGATACACGAGGAGGATGACACATACATACACCCGGTTGCATGGTGTTGACCCCGCTGAGGTCATGGGCCTGTAAGCTAGATCGTGGGTTGTGTCAGGTAGCGAGGAGAGGCGGAGAGGAATGCGTACAGCCCGATGATCCCTCGACAAGCTCAGATGTGGCCTGTATTCCGCACCGGTCTCAAGATTGCAGTACCAGTGCCGCGCCTCAGCAGGCAACAATATGAAGGTCAAATAGTGTGGAAAGAAGCCGACGTGGTGCCTCATTGTCAAATCGTATCGATCCGAGCTGCCTGTTGCACCAGCCTCGGCTTCTTCTTCTCGCATTGCTAGCCTAATTTGCATGCCGAATGGCCCAGTGTACTTCTCTTCCCCCGAGCCTTTTCTCGAAGCTGAAGATAGGCGACAGAAGAGAGTTATGTGATAGAAAGGCTAGACTACACGTCTGGGTTGGAAGTGAGGTTCAAGACCATTGGGCTTTCCATCTCCCATGAGGGATGAGGGCTTTGTGTATCACCCTTGGAAAATAAAAGGATGCATCGCAATTGAAACATGGTCCTTGGCTTACTCCCGTTCTTACCGCAGCAAGTTCGGTTGAAGACGAGCCCAGTATGGAGAAAGCAGTACACTGGCTATAGCTGAATCTCATCCATGACAAATCGCAAGACAGGAGCCATTCATCCGTTCGGGGAAGAGAGATGATAAGACGCTGACGGAATCTTTGCTATGCTAGTTAAGTTTCTTCGCAGTAACTAGGAAAGTACTGGACACGAACACATGTATAAAAGGAAATACGACCTCCTTCGTCTCGCTAACAGAGTCCGGGTAGAAGAACATGGTACGTATCCTAGGTGTCTCGTTGCCTGAAGGCCGAACGGATAATGTCCAAGCGAGCAATGTGCATCTCGAACTCGTCGCCACTCTTCCTCCTCAGCTCTTCGATGGTGGTTCTGACCTCGAGCACACTCCTGATGGAAGCCATATCGGGGTCCTTGCGACCATGCATTCTGTCCAGGATCGCCATGATGTCGTTGTTGGCGTCGGCATAGGCTCGGAGTGCGTTCAGGTTTGCCTGCACCGTATCGGTAGTAGCGTCCGATAAGATGAGCTCGAATTCCTCGTCCTCTTCCTCCCTTAGCGACTCTCGACGATGACGCTCGGCGACAGCTAGCTCACGACGGGCTAGCGCCATGCTAGACTTGAGCTTCTCCACGTCTCTGATGACGGCTTGTACCCTCCTCATGATCATGTTGGCAATCAGGATCATGACGAACGCTCCCAGAAGCAACACGCGAGCATCTGTGTCCGAACCCGAGATGTAGTGGGCATCCAAGTAGCCGAGACTGTGAAGGAAGATCTTGGAGGTACAGACAATGACAGTCGTGAGGTTTATGAACAACAGGATATCGAGCCAGATAGGTAGGGGCGAACGACGGTTGTCCATTGCGCCTGATCTTGGAAGTCAGCGGGGAAGCACAGGGAAGAAGGGTACGTGATTCCGTATAATGTACTCACGTAAGGGTCACAGTGCAGGTCCGATTGATGTTTAGCGATTTCGAAATCTTGCCACTGCTCTCGTCCGCTGGGTAGAGATAATGTTCTGGGGATTGCGTAGAATATGCCACGATGAGAACATCCGGGAGGAAACACGCGATATTTATCATGCCGTCTGGGTCGGCCTTGGGTCTGTAATCTGGTCAGAATATTGATGAGGGTTGAGGCAATGATTCAAGGTCTTTGGATTCGCTCGCAGTGCGCTGTGGTTGGCATAAATTGCCTCGGCATGAGTAGACAATGAGAATAATGGTACTGCTCTCGATGCTTGCGGACCATTAGCCAATAGGGGAAGCGATACATCCGGTGCGATGCGAGCACTTGCTTGATCTCACAACTGCGCTGGCGCTGAACCGAAGTGGTGAGAGTAAGGGCGTTGAATCAGTGTTTCACATTTGCCTCGCAGCGACACAAATTCGAAATGACGATAAGAGTTCAGGGAAGTCCAAAGGAAACATAAGCTGGAGCCAATGTCTCTGTTCATGCGACCCTCACACGTTCTCGGCCTCTCGAGCATCTTTGTGGACGACTGACGAGGTGGACAAATTTCATCGACGAACACCCATGCAGATGAGTGTATGGTACCTCCATCATGATATCGAGCTTCTATCACGAAGATTCGGCGGGTCAATATCTCATCTCGATCGACCTGAACATGGTGGCATCGCCGGGCGAAACGGGACGCGTTGGGCGTGAGGCTTGCTGGCAAGCTGCAAAACAGTGCCATGCGACACCACAACCACGACGGGAAGATGTCAGCCTCGTGAAAGCACAAGTACTTCTAGATGATCAATGCGACAAAGAATTCAAGTTATGACGAAGGTTGGATCGCTTTGCGGCTGTGGACAGGTGTGCGCAGCCATAGGACTTTGGGTGGGCGTCCCGCAGCCAGAAACGCCGCAGCTCACCAAGACCTCTGCGCGCAGATAGGGCCCCAGATCCAAACGACGCCAGCCCTTTGCGTTCTGGATGAGGGTGCAGATCCATACAAAAGTCGTCATTCTCTGGCCTGCCGGAATAAAATCAGTGCTGCTTTCGCGTGTCGTCGTTGAAAGAAGGTGCTGCGCATGCCTACCATATGACGCAGGCTGGGCTAGCGCACACAGGCATATTCTCCGGTCCAACCACGATCTCTCTCGGCCACACCAGCGGCGTAGCGCCCACGCTACCCCGCCATCATGACACGCGACGGTATGGCCCTTGCTCTGACTCGCTACCGCCATTCTCCTTGTACCTGATCGTCGTACTGACGTCGTGTAGGTGACAACTCCACCGCGCCCACGCGCCGCTTGTCCCGCTACTCAGCCGCTCGTGGCATGAACTTCTATGAGCCGCGCACTTATCGCACTCGCGCGAAGCTTCCAATTCCGGCGGGTCACACCAAAGAAACCTACGAAGTCGACTACCTCACCCACAAGAGACACCCGGGAAACTCCGATGAACCGGAGTATCGGGTGCGATGGGCGGGGGTGGACGAAAACGGCAAGAAGTGGCCGTCGAGCTGGCAGATTGCGAGCGTGATAGGGGACGTCTCGATCGGGCAGTATGAGGCTAGCCACGCGCAGCCTGGGCATGAGGAGATGGACGTCGATACTGCAGCTGAGGCCTCCCCGAGCCTGGTCGCTCTACCATCAACACCGTCTGCGCACTGGCGCTTCCAGCCACGTTAGCTGTGCAGGCAAAGAAGAAGAAAAATGCAAAGCACAAAGAGAAGCAGAAAGTGATGAAGAGGGCGGTGCAAGACGATAACGGCATGTGGTCGGTTCTGGGAGAGGGTCAAGACAAACAGAAGAAGGGCAAGGGCAAAGAAAAGAAGAAAGCTAAGAGGAGCGCAGGGCCGCGTTACAACGTCTTTGATCATGTTAGGAGGAAGGACAGACTCGGGATCGGAAAGGACAGATTCAAGGTGGGGGGTTACGCAGCGCAGACTCGCCGGCTATCCTGGCATTCCCGACCTTGCCATGCCTGATGTTCTTGGACTTTCCAGTCTCAGGCTCCCTGAGACGCAGGCTCATGGTCGTATCGATATCGAGGCCGCGCCCGGTGCGCAGATTGATCATACTAGAAGACGGACGGAAGACAAAGACACGAATAATGACTACCACGATGACACCCATCCATATCCATGTATATTTAATTAGTTAATGACAACCTTGCTTGACATCATCTGTCAATCATTCATCTTCGCCGTGGTGCATCTGCGATGTGATGACCCGTTTTTGTCCTTGATGACGAGGACGAAACTTCCTGAGTCAGATATAGGCAACAGATAGTAGTAGAAGTACTCATCATAGCATTATCTCAATCCAATACTTCGTGGTCGGTTCGTGTCATGTCTGCCTTTCTACACATGAGTTCTTGGTTCCGGGACGGGATGTATGCGTCAACTTCAAGTATTTTTCCGGCTGGATTCCAAGGGAGGAAGGCTTTTAAAAAATTAGGGATGGCGCTCTGCCCGGGTAAACTCAGTGGTGGCAGTGAAAAGTTCATTGCCCGTCTGGTGTGTTGAAGGTTGGAGGGAAGGAGCGCGGCAGCACGCCACATGTGGTGCAGTCCTGCTACCACCCATCAGGCTGATTCCGTCTTAACACGAACAAATCCAAGCTTTGTGAACATGGTCTTTACACCATCGCGATGTGCCGCACTCCATGCATCGCCGGCACAAGTGCAAAAACTCATACATGCGACGTGGTGCTTCTCCTATCGCCAGACGCCGGACAAGATTCATGCCAAGAGCTCAATCCTGATCAGAGATGTAGGGAGTGCAACATTACTTCGACGAAACAGCTCCTCCTGATCGGAGATCGTTGATTGAGAAGGCATGGCGGCTGAGGGAAAAGTCAGACCCCGTGGTTGATGGATTGTGAAGTTTTCGGGCTGACTCGCGCTCCGCCAATAGCGCTCAAGAGAGCGCCGCGGGAGTGGTCATGTCGCGATAGCTCCGTGTTGGGATCGCCAGCCGCGTCAAAACTCGTAACATTGAACAACACGCGCATCTTCTTCCCTTACGCAAGATCTTGCAGCTCAAAGACAGTTCATCAGTATAGGTGCGACGCGATGACAACATTTACACATCTATATGGGCCCGGCCTCCTCATCTAGAAGAGACCAGCTGGGCATGAAGGCGCGCGCCGCTCGGTGAGGGCAGGAGACGACTGCGCATCAAATCCGCTCAACGTGCGCGCCTTAGCAGCTGAGTATCGCAATGGCTTTTACCCATCTATCCCGCAGAGGGCTCATCGCGATGGCAAGCCCGCGTCTGCCAATATGAACACTTCTCCTCTACCAATGTGACTTGATGCCTGCATGAAGTCACTCTTACAATGCGTGCATCATCAGCAAAACGAAGCATGTGGATGTTGGACTTCCATTCGTTCGTGTATCCTACTGAATATGGCTATCCTTTGGACCAATGCCGACAACGTCACAAGGACAATGTGCAACCCACGCCTTCAAAAGCCATACGTCTCACATCAGGCAATATCTCTTCCAGGGAGATACATCACCAGCTCAAGCGACCAAACTAGCGAGATCACAATTGGCTGGAAGATACACCTACCTTCCCCATGGACCGAGGTAACACCCAAAGCTTGACTGGCGCTGACAAGGCATGCAGCACTGGGACATCTCGCTACACCTACCCAGGACCAACGCACGACGGACAAGATTCGGTGAGCTGTTCATTACTGGTGTCTATCCTTGCATCCCTAAAACCATCGCGCGCATCAAAGTCATCAACTTCTCGCTACCGCTTGAAACCGCCATCACCAACTCGACAACGCTGATCGCAGGAGATACAGCCAGCTGGAAGTGGTGTCGAGTAGTGATGGGTCGTGCGAGAAGAACAAGAAAACATCAAGCCTTTTGGCCACGCCAGACTCCGACATTGCCTCACGACAGAACTCAAGACCAAGCAACACCAGACCCATAAGACTACATCCTCGACACCATAGCCATGCTCCTGATGGAGGTTAGCATGTCTTCTTCGCGCTCCGTGCAACAAAGGCCGGATAGTCCACTCACTACTCGTCCTCCGGTATGTGGATGACTTCGACCGGACCGTCGGACACCCACTTCCACTCGTTGTTCCTGCACTCTTCGAGCGTCTTGCCGAGATAGTAGACACCAACCCTGTCTGGCTTCCAGAGGTCATTTAGATCGTACCACCTCGACGGCGACATTTCGTTCTCTTCTTCGTCGTCCTTCAAGTCCAGCGGAATAGCGTAGATGCCACTAATAAAGCCGTTGTCTTCAACCTGCCCTACGGCGGCGTATGGTGTTTGATAAGTATTGATGCCGCCGTCCTTGTGTTCCTCGGCGTTAATGATTCCGATGTGTACCAACTTCGATTTGAACAGATTTGGGGATTGCGCCTTCCCGGCTGCGTTCGGATTAGCTTCGAACTGCCAGATCTGCGATGGTCTCATAGGTCCAAATGATCCTCCAGACTGTGTTGGTCCGTGGACATTGCGACTGAGGTCTGGCTCTCCGAGATGATGTTTGGCGTGTATGAACGGGGTGGAGACCGCGTTGGAGTAATGATTAGCCTCGCTCATAGCTGGTGGGGCGTAATGAGCGGTGAGCTCAGCTGGAAGAAGCTCTAGATAGAGACGGACGTTCTTGTCGCAGCCCATGCGGTAGGTGTGTAGGCTGGATAGCTGCAGTTCAAACTGCCGCATCTGAGACACTGTCGACTCCTGGCTGAAGTTCAGGCGAAGCACTTTGTCCAGATCGGTCACTTCGCCCAACTGAGGCACCGGTAGTTCCGCGTATGCATCCCGTCTCTTCATGTATTCATCCAAGATGTCGCCAAACTTCTGTTTATCCTCCACCTGAGTTGAGAGCACGTGAAGTCAGTAAGCTTTTCAAAAGCAGCGCACACTCCGTAATTCTTACCTCGATCCCGAAGTACTCGCGAACCTGTTGCTTGAAGGGGAGTGCGCGCTTGTCGTTGCTAACTCGCCACCTCGAGAAAGCCGCATATTCTTGGGCTCCAACGTGATGTGCGTTCTTGTTCATATCAGCCATCCTACCGAAACCTAGCGTAGGCAGGTGTGGACGTGCCTTCTTGTTCGTCGACATTCGATGTTGGTTAAGAAGGCGGGCGGGGAGTGAGAAAGGTACTGCTCGTCGGAGAAGACGGGAGGATGCCATGAGCGCGAAGATTGTTGGGGTGAGTTGAGGCTTAATACCTAGGTAGGTGAGGTATGTGGGCACTAGTGGAGGCAGGCAGGTGCCCAGGGTAAGAGGGGTTTTGACAGGCGGGAGGTGAGACTAGCGAAGGGTCTAGCGCATTGACTGTGATGGCAAAGGTCACGCCCGAATCATCAACGTCGCAATATTATTGTTAAAATGTCGGTAGTGAAGTCGTTCCGCACGGATGTTGATCAATTGGGATGCCATTTTGGACAAACTGATCTGCCTAGGCTTCGGCGGAGGAATTCATTGTGCTATGCACAGCAGTTGCAACACCAAACATAGTTTCGGTGCGACTTCGTCAAAGCAGCGAACAATTGTGGAAGCAAATTCACCAGACTATGGAATCTACAACCCTCAATTTAGATGATTGCGCACTCTCTCGTAGTGGCAAGACGGTGGCAAACGCCGCGACAACCGGCAGATTTCTCTACCACACATGAGCAAAGTCGACACCAGTCTGCATGTGTCCTTCAATAAATACCAAACATGTCTAGAAACTAGGCAAACGAAGCGCCGGAGCAAAAGCAATTTCGCTATAGTAGCCTCACAAATATGTTCAACAAAGCGGTGCCAAACAGACCACGAACAAAGATACCTTTCAACAACGAGAATTTGTCAACATGTCAAACTCAAGCAGATTCAATCGACGCCCAAAGAATGCTTTCAGATCTGACGAGGGCAATCATGCTGAGCGCAGGCGGGTCTAGCACTGGCACAAGGAATGCTTCTAGACAAGACGCGTAGCAAGCATGTCAATTCGACGCAGTTCCAAAGTCGCATATCGACAGCGCAAGTTGCTTCTCGCCAGAGCTCATCAAAGAGCCAGTGGCCGGTGTAGCAAGCGATATCAGGTATTTGGGTGACAACAAAGTACCTGTAGCAGAGAGTTGGGTTGTATACGCATCTGGAACGATTCACGATAACTCTACTACCAATGGCGCTCATGCAAAGATTGAATCCTGTATCACTCCATCGAAGATACTGCGCATCATTCCTGCTTCCCTATCGACCACGTCACTCATTGCCTGCTATCAGATCCAAGTCTACACTTCCAACACCCCCAATCGTTGCTCTATCTCCTGATTGCCCTTTGTCCTCGCTGCATCCTAAACCTATTGTACCTTTCATACACCCTACTGGCAGAGCAGTATGTCCAGTTTGTGAACGTATCGCCTCGGTACATTTGGATCAATCTTTTCCGGGCAATAATACTACAAATGGCCGCATACCATGCAAGTGCAGAGCAAGTATTGGTATTGATGCTGTGCGGGATCTGCCATCATGGACGGCGAAAGTCAAGCTCGATTCGATTCCACACGATCCAGAAGACAATGCCGGAAGATTCGCGCGAGACGCACATACGCTTCTTTCAGTTGGGAGAGCCATCCAGACGCTCGCAAAAGAGAAGGGCCATCTAGATCTATCGCCATCTACCACTCATCTCAACGCCGAATGGGCCAAAAGCGACCCGAATTCCAGCGTTGGAAGACAGTGGTACCCATACATTGACGACGTAGCTAGAGCGCTTCGATGGCAAACGTATGGACTACTCCGTCCGAGGTTTGTGAGTCTCAGGTCCAATGTCAAATTCAAGAAAGATGTGCCAAAGATGAATGCGACGATGCAAGCGCTACGGGGGGTGATCAATTCGCTGCGAAAGCTGTTACCAAGGGAGATCCGCCTTCAAGGTGTGGCTCATTGGCGTGAGGTGCGAGCATCGCCTCCGGAGATTGCCCTCGAACTTGTTGCTCAAACTGTACATGCCGAAACCGTACATGCCGAAACCCGTCCTAATCTAGAGACACCGGAAGGATGCAAGGCATTTCGTGAGTTCACCATAGCACCCTTCGAAGAACACTGGCTAACAACGAATCTAGTTGGGTCGTTGAAGAAGACTGTGCAAGACCTTGGCCTAGAAAAGAGAGTCCTTCCCCGATGTTCTTATGTGGTCTTTCCATCCAAGGTCGCCCAGCCTAAGCGAGAACTGCATTGGGTCACCGTCCGCTCCACGTTCATGGGGTGGAATCATAAAGGCCAACAAACTTTGTTGAAAGAACGCCGAGATGGCCTCGCAAAGTCATTCGCTCACCTACCTGCTATGCAGCGCGCCAAACAAGAGCTCATCAACGACTCCAACGAGCAGGACATTCCGCAGGGTACGAGCTCACCCCGCCGAAAAGGTCTCCCATACCTAAGTCCTGGAATTGCATTCAATAACAATATCAACCCTCGACTGCCTTGCCAGATATGCGGGTACTTCCATGACTTTCATCGCTCGCATAAGGTTGGAGAGACGAAAAGGATGGACGAGGGCCTTTGGAAGAAGGAAAGGGCGATCTTCTCGTGCGCCGAGCTGGGTGTGGCTGCAATCATGCATTGCGTTGACGATTTCGACCGAAGGCGCGAAGGTTCGTAAACATGCTGCAGCCATGGGAGACAGGCTCTGGCTGTACGGAGAGGGGAGGACTTCGGAGTCGGTAGGAGATGGTATGGTTTCTCGCTCATCGTCGGGTTGGGTGCACTGGTGGATGCTTCTTTTGTGGCTTCTTGTTCAACGTCGTTCGTATGTAGTTTTGGTGTCGCTCGCCTCGTCTTTTCTCAAGCTTGGCCCCAATGGGTGTCGCATCTTTTGCAAGTTAATGTACACATTATCTTAGTATTTACCTGCGTATATCCACATGTGTACATGGAGCGAAATGCGACGCAGGTTCTGGCGACACCCATTGCTGTTTTGCATGAATGCCATGTAGCTCATCGCTCATAGGTCATTGTGGTACTGCGTAATAAGCAGGCTGGAGGACAAGGAAGATAGGATGTGACGATTGAAGAGATGAGACGGGGGATGTACTTAGGTATTCATGTGCCGTTCACTGCTACCACCTCACGTCTCATGATGTATAATCTCCAAAGTTCGTTGCGTCCGCCTTAATCTCCATAGCATAGTCGCACTTTTCGTGGTTGATTTCGATGCGGCACATCATGGGCAACTGGCATTGTGGAGATGACAGTATCATGCAAAAACACCGATCATGATACAGCCACTTCGGAGGAAGATCTCGACAGCCAAAGCCTGTGGCGATGGCTATGCGGGCGAAGTCGGGTTTCGCGCTGACGCGGGTCATCGACGACTGATGTCTGGCCGAGAAGGTATGATCGACTTCGGCACATCAAAGCAGTTTCGGTGTCGGTCGGAGGTGCACGACGAGTCGCTGAGGGCGGGGCTTCTTAGCCAGGGAAGTGCTGGAAGTTGCGAAGGAGAAGGCGAGGTGGTGACGCGACGTTTGATGAGGCTTGGGCTCGGGGCTTTCTCGGCTGCGCTAGCACCCGAAAAGGAAGACTTCCGCGGCGAACTCCTGAGGGCTTCATCCTACCACAACACTTGTTCGGTCAATGTCTTCGCTTCAACAAAGTCTTGTCAAAATATATTGTCGTCCGCTCTTGAGACTGAAGGCGTACGGTGTACGAATTCTTACCATAGTTTACGGAGGTTGTCGTCCTATCATCACCAATGCATGCTTGATCGAGTAGTTCATCTGACAATATCTGCATTGATACAGCGCTCGATGGGGGTATTTATCGCTACCGAACCTCCTACAAAACGCCCGACTCCTAGCCAAGAGAGCCGATGTTATGATAGTCCACCAATGCGATCGGTGAAAGCATGATCGCGTCTCTTTTTAAGCCCTACTAAACCGCTGAGTATTCCGCGACCTTTTCTTCGCTTGGTATCCACAAAGCGAGCTCTCTGTCCGAACGACTCAAGGAGTCGTACTCGCCGGTGTGGACTTTATCGTAGTCTTCAAAGTCGACAATGTAACTAAGATGCAAACGTTAGATATCAGGCAATTACCGGCGAAAGAGTTACGTACCACCTGGACTCATCCTTATCCCACATGATGTTGCGCAAAGCACGATCCCTAGGAACGACTCCAAGCTTCACCACGGCGCTACACCGCGAGGTTAGTGAAGTGCCTGAGATATCAAGGAATATGTCACTTACAGCCATGCTGCCCTGAAAGCCTCGCGGATCAAATCGCGCTCATCGCGCGCTGCTTTGCAGAACGAGTCCATGCTCAAAGGTTTTCCGGGCAGCTTGGTCATAAGCAGAAAGACACAATAGCCTCCTGCAATGGCCTTTCGATGCAGACCACGTTGTAATGAATCTGCCGCTACACCGATGAGACAAGGCGCATGTGGACACCCCTTTGCCCCTAAGGCAATGAGGGCTTCCATCTCGTTTGTGGTTGCACAATTCCAGTACGTAGTTGTGGGCTTGGTGGAAAGTTCAAGATGATGCTCCTGAACTTTAAGCATCTTGCGGTCGGCCTTGGGATGAGATTGTAGGTATTCCAGATCATCGTCGACCAGTGCCTGATACTCTTGTATTGCCATTCGATTGGCGCTGATTCTGCGACTATTAATTCGAAATCTAAGCGACGAGTATAGAAGACCTACTGAAACTTGATCTTGACTATGCACTCGCCAATGTCTTTCCATGGCTTATCGAGGCAAACACATGTGTAGAACTGACGCGCTTCACAGGGACTAAAGTCCTCCTGGAACTCGAGTAGCGATAGTGGTTTCAAGATCTTCCATCGCGTCCCATCGGCAAGGCGGAAGATCCTATCGACGAAGGGATTGTTGCGCAACGACAAGGACAGTCTAGACGGCTTTTGGGGCTTTGCGGGAATGTCAACCCAGTCCTCGGAATCTTCAGCAGACGAAACGCTGTCGCGCGAACTCGCATGGCGATCTTCAGCGGACGAGACGCTGTCGCACGAAATAGCATCGCGATCTTCAGCAGACGAACTGCTGTCGCGCGAGCTTGCATCATGATCGGTGGATGTAGGAGACATTGTTGCAGCAAAATCGAGTTGAGTTGAGGCGCACCGCGTGTAGTTATGCGAGGGCGTTGGCGTTGATTGATACCAAACAGTGCCCAGGTGGGGTCGGTCATACGAGCCAGCCATGTGCGGGCTAGCGCACACTAACTCTTAGGCTAGTCCAACCCGTTCACTCCGTTGGACCAGAGTACAACGATGCGGATCGACGCCTCAAAAGACTAACACTTTGAAACCTCAATATCACGTATTCATACAAATGCACACAAGGTCTGCGACAATCCGTCCTTCATTCATATGTGTGTCATGAAGGCTAAACAGCCTTGATCATAACAAAGTTTAAGGACACTCAATGTGATCATCTAGAAGCTACAGAAGTTCAACACCAACTCCGTGTCTTGCCAAAAGTGGCCCGTCACACTCGATGGTATCCAACAGACGTCTTCCACCCCTTCCATTCCATGCATACATGGCCGGCCTTTGCACATACTCTTGTGGTCTTCCCAGTCGTTTTCCTTCTCCGCATCGTTATCCTCACCCCCGTCTTCGCCGCACTCCTCTCACTTTCAACCCATTGAAGACTAGACATAGTTCGGGTTCTGCTTTGCTTTTCTTTCCGACTGCTGGCGGCCACGCAGTGGCAGTGTGCTCAAAGGCGAATTTCCGACAGGAGCGCCCAATTCCTCAAAGTTCTCGTTGGAGCTGACGGCGCTGACAGGCTGAAGGCCTCTTGAGACGCTCATGCTATTAGAAGTGGGTACTGCGGAGATGGCGTTTTGATGAGAATTCTTCGTTGCTTCACCGCTCCGTTCGTCCTTAACACCGGAACCCTTCAATTTCCTGGCTGCCGGTTTTTTCCTTCCGTGTTTCGGTAACAGATCTTGGCGCAGGAATGAAGCCCCAGCCCATGGCGTTGCATTTGAACCCTGTGTTTTCCGGTGTCCAGGGATAAGGGCCTTGGGGGCTTTTTTGCTTGAGCGTCGTTTGGAGAACCATTTATGGGGGTCTGGAATGTCGTCTTGATTCAGTTTCCAGGTTCTCTCGTTCTCCCCAGCAACTAGATGTAGCAAATGGAGTAAACCGAAGGATGTGCCGAAGGTCTGCGTGTCGTTCTTTCCAAGCGCCGATGTGGCCAGGGTGGAATCCGTATCATAAAATATGTCGGAATAGTACAGAGCCATTTGGCTTGAGTCGACGACAGACCAGTCCATCTTGAGAGATACTGTTTGTTTGTATGTGGATATAAACCCGTACTTGACGTTGAATTCTTGCATGTATCTAGATGGCTGCCCTTCAATTGAACATTAGTACAACTTAGATCACTTTGGATTTCCACAGCTTACCTAGGAAGTTCCGTAACCCCTTGGGGCTGTATGACCAAGGCTCGTCGATCATGCTTGCGATATCGCAGGCGGTGCACGATTTGAACTCGCCCACGATGCGAACTCTCTTTCTGCCTTTGAGATCGGCAACCTCGATGACGAGGTCCGGTTCAGAGCCTTTAGGGCGTAAGTCCGCATTGGAACCTTTTGCGCTCGAGTATTGGAAGTTGGTCGGAAGCAATGGCGTGGCCATACCGTGTGCTCGGTTTTGGAGTTCATGTAAAGTTTCATGAACAGGCGAAACAAGATTATCCTTTACTCGTCCGTCCAGATCGATTTGAGCACCCACTTTAAGCGATTCTGGCTGTGCAGAGTGGCGTTTCTTGTTCGGGCCCGCGGAATATGCATCGAACACGGGCGTTATGAGTTTTTCGAATGCTGCCAATTCGGGCTTGATATCCCATTTCTCCAAAAGACCTATGTGGTTATAGCGCATTGCGGTCGTTGTTGTGCCTTCGGAGACATCATCTGCTGTATTGAGGGCTGGAAGACAGGCACTGACAGTTTCCCACAGTGTCAAGTTTGACGTCGAAGAAAGCATATCGGAGGCCATCCTTATAGGTACGGTGAGTTTGGGAAGGATCCAGAAGCTGCAGAGCAGTGATAAGTGTTGAAGTATCGCGACCTGCGACCAAATTGTGCTGGGTGGGAGTGAGCGGCCAGCGATTGCCTCCGAGGGCACACTCAAGACCCACTCGCCCCGTTGTCTGCCTATTCCCACTCTTACGCTCACGAGTTATTGCATTATTGTCCGTGCGTACTTTCTCCCTTCGAATCGAACGTGGCCATCATACGTGAAATAGAAAGCTTGAACGTTGATCTTGGGCTTCGCGACAAACACTATCACTTGCGCGTTAACAGTGTGTTGGACCAGCAAGACTACGTATACCCTCTCAATATGACTTATCGCGATCCCCAGAATTTCAGCTCCATCGGCGTCTAGTTTCATGCTACGAAGATCGGCTGTTTGCGATTAATCGCTGCACGCGAGCGTGCAGTTCATATGTCGGGCGGTATTGACAGTATCACAACTGTGTGGAGTACCAAAAGCCCGTCGCTCTAGGTCATCTAAACACCCCTCTTCACCTTACGCTCTCCCTTTCGCCCTGCGAGTCCGGCCCACGTTCACTTTTCTCTCGGCCTTTCCACCCGGGGCGACAGCAGGGGTATCTCTGCTTGGCGCGTTCACTTCCACAACAAAATGGCGTTCCAGCAATCTCTTTCGTTGTCCTTTCTCTTGCGGTTAGAATCAAGAGTATCGTTGCTTGATATACCCCATCCATCAACATGGCGCTGGTACGTTGACCCCTCGTTCGCCATTAGTCCACTCAATGCTAACGGGTTATGTAGAGCAAGTACGGGTTCAGAATCCGAAAACCGGTATGGAGACAGCTCCATCAGCTTCAAGTATGTTCTGATCGACGACATAGTCCTTGTTGCCGAACGCGAAAGCTGCGGCTGGTTCTGCAAAGGCGAGTAAGGAGAAGAGCACACCCGGTGCGCGATCCGGTCACGGGGCGCCACGCAGTCGAAGAGGCCAGATCAAGAATCGTCCACTGCCCAAGAAAGTGAGTACCATGCGTCAAGGACATGAGCAGTGCCGGTAACATGGAGCTGATGTAAATGTAGTCAGCGCCGTCCGTGGTGTCGAAGGGAAAGAAGACCGCTGGCTTCCGGATTAATGGCCAGCTTCGTATAGAGCCGACCTCTCTGAAATCGCGAGTAACTCTCGATAATCTTGCTAAGGGTACGCAAGCCGCGCCCATCTGCATCGACGACGACGGTGATGATGACATCGGGATCGCCCAACATCAAAAGAGCTCGGTTTCGGTCAACAACGACGCAAAGAGTCAACAGAGTCTCGTAAGAGCGTTCACGCCTCTCTCGATAGACGAACAAGATCGCGAAATCGACATTGCGTCTCCTCCCAAACCTACACCCGCAGGTGTCCAGCTAAACAAAGACGTGCCTTCCGACTCTTCGCGCAGCAGCAGCCCCGTTAAGATCACCAGCGACAATAATAAGCAAGCCTCAGAGACAGAGCCTTCTTCCCCAATCAATAAGTATAAGTCTCCGCGGAAGAGATGCTTAGTCAAACCAGGGCGCTACAGGGCTTTTCGCACGGGTCTGTACACGTTGTTCGCAATAACAAAGCCGAAAGCGCGACAGATACCGTTCGACAAAGTCCTCAGAGTCATCAACAACAACCTTTCAGTCAAGAAGCAGTTCTCTCCTCTGGAAGCAAAGCAGGTCCTCAAATATATGAGGGAGAAATTGTTCGACTCGCTGTGCGCCGATCGGGTAGTGGACGTGAACCTGAAGGAGATCAAGTTATATGCGTAAAGGAGGTGAAAAGATTGTCGTAGCAGGGGCGTTGGCTCTATCTTTGAAGCTTTGTATAAGACAAGTTGAGAGCGGGTTCATTTGGAGTGGATTGGATGGTTGGGGCGACTCAGAAATAGTGTTTAATGTACCATTGCGCGATGGCATAACCACGGCGAAACTTGATGCGAATGCGCCATAGCGATGATTGTTGCGTCCGGGTTATCTTGAAAGAGACTACCGTTCTCTTGCGCTGATGTGGAGCCACGGTCCGACCTGAACAGCTCATCTTGTGAAGACTTTCTCACACCGCGTGAAGTCCAGCCATGTTCTCGTGGTCCAGCACACAGCTTGCCCTCAGTCACACTCCACCCCTTCCCGTATGTATGGCGACGCTGTGTACGTTGGAATATGCGTCGTCTCGTTCGTCGGGTATCCGTTGAGGTGTGGGTGGTTATGACATGGGCGCGGTATCGGTGGCTGATCGAGCTCAGCTGCGTCGCGATCTAAGAAAGCGTAACCCTGTCGTTGTCAGCGTGGCGAAGTGGGAGATTCAGACAGTGACCTGCCTCGTGCCGTCGGAATGGGATATGAATTGACTTCCGATGGCTACTCGAACAGGCGCCATGGGAGGTGATACTGAAAATGCGCGTCCATTATGATGCATATAGACCACGCAAAATCATCCATGTTCAGCCTACGACGGCGTTCCACCAAGGTGCGATGTAGCCCAGCGTTCCAGACTTCTCAGGACTCAGGACCAACTCTGCGGTCCCACATCCCTTGAAAGGTCCAGTAGCTTCTCCTCATCTTCCTCAGCCGACAGATCATGTAGTCGGGCTTGTTCCGGATGCGCGTGCGGACATGCGCTACGGTATGTCGGGCTTGAGGTCAAAGTCGTGAATTCCGGTGGCTGGCGCCGGGTTCGTCTTGGACAATATCGATGCGAAGATATCTAGTAGGAGGGAGGCGAAGATTACATCAATATCCAGATTGCTGCCCTGGTTGTGGTCAGTGATAATGCATTGACGGTATCTTGTACGTTCTTACACTGGTGGTGGTCGTGTCGATGATGCTCACGAGGGTGCCGGCACGGCTGCACAGAACGACGACCGTATCATACCAGTTTCGGCCTGGGCAATGCACCTGTTGGATTAATCGCGACGAGTTGAGGGTTTCGCAAGGCGGCAATGTTGCGAATTGATGAGATAACGACTTTATGATGCATCGGATGGGACTGCACAGGTGCCCAAGTGGTGAGCAAGGAGCAAGTGACGTCGCGCGATTGGCCCCGCTTATCGCTTATCGCGCTGTCACGTGGATCCTGTGCCGACTTCCAGCAACGATCATGGCTGACTTTCAAGCGATCTTATCCGGGCAGAAGCTGTGCCTTCTAGTTTTGAAGTACATCAATGCACGATTTGGCGTACTAACATGAGATCTCCCCACATAATGTCTCCTGAAAGCTGTGCAGTGGTCCCCGCTCATGCGAGATAAAGACGACCGCATCGTGCGTGGTGATATGGATTTAGAGCTGTAGAAATAGGGCAGCTCTAACACACAGAAGTAACAACATGCAGCAAGGTATGAGCATATTAAAATATGTAGATGCATCCTGAACTAAAGTTCTACGCCATCGATGGCATCTTGACCGCTGAGCCATTTGAGGTGTGATCGATGCTGGAAAGAATACAAAAGAGTACAGCGCCCAGAACTGACTTTTGGCAGTATATAATCACAGCATGATGTCTCTAAGAAGTGCTCGTAATGTGTCCACGTAACTTGTCCAATCAAACTCGTCATGCTTTGACGAACAAGACGAAGTATGAGCATACGTTCGATTTAAAGGAAGTAAATACAGCCTAATCACGTCTGGTATAACGCATGAGGTTTACGCATATCTGGCTAGACGATCATTACAGTGAATGAGAGCTTGGTCGATGATAGAGTTGCAGTAATGAGTCGAGAGTTCCGCGGGAGTCGTCAAGCTGCATTGGAGTTTCGGATGGGTGGCTCGTTAATATGAAGTAGACGCCGTAGCAATTGCTAATTGATGTTCGAATGGCGACACTCCCCATAGTGTGATCTTCTTCGGTAGATTCAGACTGAACGTGAACATGGTTGACGGCTATCGCGCAGCAGGCATGCAGCTGTTGAATGATGGAGAACCTGATGTTGCATGCATATTCGGTAAGTTGTCGTTCACGACGAAAGCGCAATACTTGCTGCAAAGCCATAAAGACGACAAAGTAGAGTAAGAAGGCCTGCTCAAACTACCTCGTGCGTGCCGAGTCTCACCACTTCCTGACCTTCCGTCTACGCCTACGTGATGAGCCCGAGGTCGCGTTGTAGATGATTTCCAGGAGCCTGTGGCCGAGCTGAGCGTGGCGCAATGCACCCCTATACCGGAGGGCCTCGTCCACGTTTCGGAAAGCGGTGGCCGGGCTTTGGCGTGATATGCCTAGGAGCGGAAGGGTAATCCAACCTGCATTCGACCTCCGAGCGATGGCCAGCACCATGCGACAGCCCAAGTCGCAGCTACAACCGCAAGTCCTCCAAGATTCCTCTGATGTTTGTCCTTGCACCCGTCACATTCGAGCGTCGCAATCAATATCGCAACCTGTCTAGCTTTGCGTCATCACGAAGACAAGCCTGGTTATTCGCAGAGGGTGGAGACATGGTGGTGTCCGTGGTTCGCGGTCGCATCGCCTTCGATAGCGTTCCATGCGAAAGAGAGAGGATGAGGAGAGCTGAGAGCTGCGCCAAACAGCATGGTCAGTATATGACTTCGGAGAGAGACGGCGGGGTAACTTACCAGCCAAGCAAGGTGCCATCTCCTTGAGTCAGGCCTTTCCCGAGGCGTTGCGCATCCTGTGTCCGCACTCCGGCAAAGTCCGCTTTATGCTGTTAGAATACGACCGTGTCATCTTTCGTGGTATGGTGTGGTATCTTCAGTCGGAATGCCGAGACGTAGTGACAAATGCGACCTGTGCTTTAGGACTGCTCATGCTTTTGTAAACTCGTTCGCGTTTCGGGGAGTAGATGCGGAGCGTGGGCTTGAGGTGGACTGGCCGGTTGACGTCGATGCTCAATGAGAGGCGTGGGTGTCGCAGGAGAGTGGAAATCCAGCGGAGAGCCCCGGGTTACATTTGGAAGTCAGCGCTCCTTCGTATAGCAGCTTCCGTTTGTCGACAAGGCGTTGTGCAGTTGGCGAACGCAGCCTGTGGTGGGCCAAATGCGCTTTTGTCGCTCTGGTTTATCGGGACCGAGTGCTGAACATGTGAAGACCTGGCGATGAGGTCGAAAAGCCAGTTCTCATCACAGGTAGCCTGGAGTAGATTCTACTATAGCCCCGGTCGGAGTCCTCGCTGACGCTGCCATTCTAGTATCTGGGATCATTATGAGTCTAGCTCCGGTGCCGCCGGATCCAGCGCAGCGCGATCTCCTGCGCAAATTGTTGTGCGCGGAATTGTGGATGTATGGTTCGCTCGGTTGCAGCGGGCGCACAGGAGCAGGATGCCCGCTGCCTTGAGCTGATTCAGCGCTGTGGGATCGTGATGCGCGCAAAGAACTGTGCTAAGATGTGCGTTGGTGACAGTGATAATAGAACAATGCGGGAACACAGATCAGAGTCCGATGGGCGCGATTCAAGTGATGTGGTTGGAGAAGTTGTGGTGAGCATCTCCAGGTCGAATCTCCGGGGATGACGTCGGGCCACCGCGGGCTTGGCATCTCCTTATTGGCTGTGCGGATCTTAGCACGAGAACACCACTTCCGTCTCGTCTTCTCCAGCGAGCCTCTCCATCGTGCATCATCTGCACTCATTTCGTAGATGCACTGCAACAGCCAGTGAGAGATCTCATTTTTGGGTATCGAGCGCTGTCGTAATTCAGTCGCTAACGTTCCTGCGCCCCTTCTAGGTATCGCGGACCTACATTCCACATCGGCCAGTCTAATCAGCCTCGGGATTCAGGAGATGAGGGAACGCTCTACGGCGGCGACGATTGATCCTTCTACATCGAACACCAATGCTGCTGGTTGTTAAACTGATAGGTTAGTTCCGGGATAGCTCATCTTCCGCTTGGCTATCAGCCGTCCTCTGGATGAAGATGCTTACCTGTACTGCGCACACTATACACATCCACCCGACGATCGATATGGAGTATCCGCATTGTGATATCGGCACATCATGTACAAGGTCGCTGGCTAGTAAGTCCCATATCACAGGCCTCCACGGATCACAGTCAAGACTACGCTGCAGTGGCTGAATGTATCAGCAGATCTGTTATGCTCGTACAACCCGATGAAGTGACTGGACTTACTCGGACTAGCCGACGAATGTGTTTACAAAATCTATGAATCAACTCATTTCGCGCCCTGGCCGCAATTCACTTCCTCGCGTCTGAAGCCTGGTGCTACGCACGCTGCTGCGGAGCTCTGCGGACTGTTTGCAGCGGATTTGTGGACATGATAATAGCTCCGATGAAGCATTCTATCCTAGTTTCGACCTCGTCGTACGTCAAGACGAATTATAATGGACACTCTTGAACTTCGGTCGCGGGGCTGGCTCACTTCGTCTCATATTCTCCTTCTAATCTTCGTGTTTTTGAGGCGGGGACACGGGCGCATTGACTTCTCTTTATATCCTTGATAACTATTCGCCCAAACTTCCAGTCGACTGCGACATGAGTGATCTATCCGCTGACGGGTTTGGTATACATACTTCACATGTGCTTGAACCGGGGGCTTGATGCATCTGCTAAAGGGTTGATGATAACCTACAGCAGTGAAAGATTGAAACCACGCTTGGTACGGAGGGGCTCGGCAGATATCCGACAACCCCTTTCTTTATTACTCTGTCAACACCAAAGATACTGCTCGAGCGGTCTTTTCCCAGCACGCGCTTATCATACAAGCTACACTGACGTCACTCTGCACATACGCACTGCAGTACGCCGACTACTCTGAGCAATGCCTGTCGTATCGGGAAGTGAAAGATTACTACTGCTGGAGATGCATGAGGTCAGGCGCGGAAGCGTACATAGCAATGAGGCCTTCTACCTAGATCTTGGAAGCCCTAATCGTTCGATCTCCGGCAGTCAAATCAGCAGTCCCGGTCGACGCTACTCATTTGATTGGTCACAAAGCGTGAGCATCGGTATGCTCTTTCCAATGCCATCTTCACACCAGACTAACGCGACAAAAGGGCGACTCATGGATACGGCCTTTCGCGACAAGGAAATCGATCTCGAGAGCTTCAGCCGCCTGGTCGTGGAAGTTAAGCAATCCTCGAAAGTCATGTCATCGAGAGACGACGTCAGTCGTAACGGGCCAGAAGTCCAAGTCCCCTGCACCCCATCATCCTTCGTTCAAGTTCTCTGCACCCCAGACCTGGCAACCACCTGCTCTTCCAAATCTCTGGGCGGAAAGGTGCAAGTACACTGTACACCTTCATTCGTGAACTATTGTATGAGTAGAACTACACGAGGTGTCGCGAAGTCTTCGACATCGGAACAGTATGTATCAACATGTTTTGGTGGAAATATCACAACTCACACGGTCAGTACACCCAATAGTTACTATGAGTGGGACTACGTCGGCACCAATGAAAAGCAATACGCAACATTTTCCCTTGTCGATGGTCCAAGGGGTAAGTCTTTCATCGACACCACTACGAACGTGCCGTTCCTAACAGTTTAATAGTAGTCGACGCCCCGTCCGAAGCCCTGGCAATGGGTGAGCAGCTATTCTCGCTCGATGCAGTCCACTGCGATGGGGTACCAACATCCACCGGTTTCGTATCACCCCTCCCAAAGGAAAACCACGAGGAAGTCGATGAATTCCACGACGACACGCTTTCGGACGAAGACTTACTGGGTCTTTAATACTTCACTGTGTGTCTCGTTCCACATACTACGGGCAGGAAGCATCCCCACTCAATCGCATATCAAGGCAGTTGCTTGAGCTGCCGACTCGCATCCTGATTCGCACTTTCGTCGTTGCACAATGTAGACAGTACTTGCTTTTGCCCACGAATGGGGCAGTTTGTCGATCGCAATGCTGCTGCTGGCGTCCTGGTGTTAGTTGGAAACGAGGCAACATCAATGTAGTGCTTCCACAAAAAGTTCAAGAAATCCGGATAGAATATGTCCCACGGGTATGCAGTCATCAATATTAGTGGTTGTGAAGTACGGGAAGCCAACAGCATATGGGCCACATAACTTCGCTGACTCCACAGCGTTGAACGGAAGATAGTCTGTAGATGTGGTGGCACACGCTTTACATGCGCATGCCCATCCCCATATCGGTTATTACCTGGTGTTCGATCAACTACATAATACATATCATAAAGAGCAATCACCAAATTAGCATGTATACACGAACAAAGGGCACATTTCATCGTTGATTGATGGCGCAACGGCATTCCTATAGATTCTTCACTTCGGAAGAAGAACGATCGCTGGCAAACTCTTCTCGAGTAGCATCAATATCAACACCACGCAACATGGTCAATGCAATCCTTATGGCGAAGATCAAGAAAGAAACATCGGGCAGGAAATTCATATAGGCCCTTCGGGCCTGCTATCTAAGTGATGCGTGGGTGGATACAATTTAGTGTGTGCTAGAGCTCAGAACAGCCATTTCCATGGGTAACACCGGTGTGATGCCCTGAGTTGCGCGTCATGTCTCCTCCGTTGGTGGGATGTGTGCCGTGGTGGTGCTGCTGGACAGCACGACGTGTGTAGAGAGGGTTTTGTTCGATTCGAGTTTGCATGCGGCGCATTTGCATGGAAATCGTGGCATGGGAATTCTCAGCGGGTGACGTTCTGCGGCTGTAGGCTCGCTGAGACGCGATTTGGACAGACTATCATCTCCATTCTCTAAGGCCGCCAGGTCCCGGTATCAATCAGACCTGGGCGCGACAAATTGGTCGATATTGCACGCGTCGCATGGGCATTCAAACTCTGGCAAGGGGTAGTCTTCCGGGGGACTTTTCGGTAGACAAACGTCGTCATCGTCTAAGGATGGTCCGCGGTATGTTGGCATGTTGGCAATTACGCCTTGGATTGAATCGTCCATCCCCCGGAAATCCCAAACCTTTTGAATCCAAATGTTGCGACGTCCTTCGGAAACGTTCATCCTTTTGATAGTATCTTCGTAAGATTTGACGCTTTTCTTTATGCCCTCAACGCTTCTCAAGGAGGTACTGTCATCCCAAGGTGCATCTAGAGCATTCACTCCAGACCCCAAGTCCTGTTTGAGTTTCGATAACAAAGCCTTCTCTGCTGCAATCTCTTCGTGACATTTCCGGATCTTCGAAGCCAAAAAATGGTACTGGTGGTTGCGTCTATCGCGGGCGGCGTAGAGGGAATTAATAAAATCATCTTCGACTGTTAGGTAATCTCTCAATTCATTGTCGTGAGCAGTCTCGAGCCCTTTATATAGTTGTTTGGACACAGTGTCAGATTTGCTGGGTGGAGATTTGGAATGTTTTTTTGGATCCATCAAGTTGTTATTGTTGTTGTATGCGTTGATAGGGAATGTTGACTTGCTAGTTGAAGGAAACGAAAAAGTACTGCTACGCTTTATACCGTTTCTAATACGGGAAGTGCGTTGTGAAGTGGTCGGACGGAATTACACATTGGACGAGATTGTATGATCACATTTGCGATGTACATTAACACTACGTTGTTTCTCAATCGACACTCACTTCCGGCCTCGGGGCAAGACGTTACGTTGTTGCTGTATGTCGGATCCAGTGACTCATCCAGATACCACGTTCCAGATGTCGAGGGTAAGGCGTTGTGGGCGGAGAAGTATGGCATAAACTGCCTTCGACTTAAGCGCTCGCAATGACTCTAGTTCTCTTAGAGTTCTTCGGGGCTGGTCGCTTAAGTGTTATGGAGTCACGCTGCTGACCCTTGCGCTCGTTGTCGGGTCCCAGATATCTTCTCTAGGAAAAGGAAAACTTTAGTTGTCATCCTTCACGTTTACATTGATGTTGTCTTGGTCTGAGTTCATGCAAGTGGTAGAGTATCTAGCAACAGGGTTAAAGCCATATAAAAGTAAGCATTGATTGTTGTGGGCTATCTAGAGAGTGATGTAGCCGACTTCGAGAGCTGTACAATTTCTTGCGTGTTGCTACCCCAACCGCAAGCAAAGGAGAGAGGCGCGTAAGACACAGCGCAAAGCCGTCTATGTACATTTGGCCACCTCCTTAGCGTCATCGTAAGTACAAGAGTTGTTGTCCTTCGTGCACTGTCCAAGAAGAGAGCGATGTTAGTCCATATGTAACTTCAAGTGATACTGTGGGTATGGAGTACTACCTACCCTGTAATTCGCGGCTACATTCGTCGAGCATTTGACCAACCGAGTCTTCCCGCTGACAGTGTATTTGCACTCGTTTGTAGCTTTGGTGCATTTCTAGGAAGAAGCAGAGCAGTTAGTAGTGAGGCAGATGTGAGGTTACTTTGATGCAGGGCGTGAACGTCTACTTACCCCGGGGTGCTCGAAACGAGCCATGAGGTTGTCTCTAGCCTGATAGCTGGCTAGCTGAGACTCAATCGGGGTGGCTACAACGCCCATTGCGACAAAGATGAAAGCGGTAGCTGCAGTGATCTTCATAGTAAAAGTCTTTCGCGAATCAGGTTGCAAAAGAGAGCGGGATGTGGTAGAAGAGATGGTCAAGCTTATGTGGAAGACGGTGCTGTCGATGGAATGGCCTCAGGTCTGTAGGATTGGAGACCTACCTTTTATAGGGAACGGTATGCTCATCAGTGCATAGGGTGTACGCCTTGGAAAGCTTTAGTGATCCTGTCCTTCCAGACGCTCGTATCCCCTATCGGAAGAAGAAACTTTGTCTGGGGACGTTGCAGCGCATCTTGGACCCGTCAGAGTGGTGGCAGGTGAGCCTGTGCCGCATGCATGCAGAGAATGGGGAGAAAACTCTGTCTCTGAGTTTGCATTATCAACTATCTGCCTAGGTAGATACCAATCATCAAGCGCCGCGTGACATCTTCGGCTACTTGGCGGGTCCCGAGGTCGTTCTGGTATGTGGCGTAGCTACTGTCCCTTGGACCTGGCGTTAGCTGTGCCCCATGCGCATGGAAGAGAGACTCGGTGCAGGATGCGATTGAGATCAAGCTTGCAGTATCGTTTTACTTCCAGCTTTTCAATTTCAACTTAGGGATGGCCCCTTACTGCATTAACCATCAAGACCCCTAACCACACTAGTGGGGTACATTCATAGCCTTTGACGAAGTTGGTCGAGGCGAGATGGGCATAGAGACAAAACACACTTTGGGAACATCATGCATTGCATTACGACACAGGCTGGAGAACCAACCCAGTCTGGCGCTATTGTATACTATGGGGTTACGTAACTAAGCACAGTAGATGTGGATCCTGATGTAGATCAGGCCCACCGCTCTGATATGCTCGCAGGATACCGGCGTTGCGTTCTTTGACGTTATTGATCATGCGCTCGATGGCATCAGTAGCGTGCTCTTCCAGGCGCTCCTCATGGGCGGCGTGTGCCTCATCCCGAATCTCATGCAGACGCTTCAGCCAGTACATCCATCGCCACGGCGTAAACCCAATTGGCGAACGCATTCCTAGCTCAGATTCAACAAATTTTTGACCACCCTGACTGAGCGTGCCTGGGCAGTCGTTCCAGAAAGCGTCGGATAACTGGATGAGGCAGTAGTTGGCCTCTTTGATCCATGCGCAAGCAGCTGGCAGCAAATCCGCAACTGTAAGGCTGCGGATGTCACGAGATAGATCTTCCTCGTCTGGCGTCTCCGGGCTGCAAAGGGCTCGTGTTTCCTCAAATGTGGAGCGAAACAAGACGAGAGCGATCTGACAGATCTTGTGGTTGGCCACGCGGGTTGACGCCAGCTTGGCTAAGAAGGAGGCCAAGTTGAGGCGATGAACACCGGACATTGGCGCGCAATTGTTGATCCAGAAATCCGTCATGTCCGTGGCCAGGAAGGGAAGGTCATTCCACAGCGTGCCTTGCACTGTTCGTGCGATATCGATGCCGTAGTTTCCTGACACAGGCCTAGTTAGGGGGCCAAGTCCCTGGATGCGGACGATATCCAGGACCAGGCGGTCTTGGTCAGCGCTTTCATGAGACGCCAGCCGACCAAGCTGATAGTAGATGTGCCAAATAGAATGCAGGTAGCCTTCAAGAGAATCGACTCCGTCGCCAACAGCACAATACCGGTCACTGATGATCCAGGTTCGGTTGGTAAAGGCTCCGAGGCGAAGCTGCTCGATCTCCCCGCGGGCGATGCATTCACGGACGTTCTGCCGGTCGTGAGTGCTGTCGTCTAACTTTGTGATGTCCGATGGGCCCTTGGGAAACGGGCTTAGCAGTGCATCGCGGAAGGATTCCATTCTCAGAGGGCTGTAGCGTGACTGGATACGCCGAATAGATGCAGTAGAGAGTTTGAAAGGATAAGCGAAGAAGAAGGCAGGCAGACATGTAGTCCACGTCGATTTTTGTACTGTCGTCCACTCATGTAGAGCTAGGTCTAGCAGGGTTATAGCCAATCAAAGGGTTGTGATGAAGAAGTGGGTTGTGGCAAAGAAGGCTCCACACGTCTATCGACACAGCCAGCGGCCTCTCACAAACCTTGAAAGAGGCGTGTTAGTGGGTCGTTTCCATGCTCTTGGTAGGCTATACCAGAACAATGAACATCAAGTAGATGTGAGGAAAGTATGCAGAGTACGTGGGCATCTGGTAGCCAGCGGCCTGCATTGAGCACAGGTAGAACAGCTAGCACGAATGTCTACTTAGTAGTGCTGACGTGTTAAGTCGCAAGAGTCATTTGTGAACCCTCTCATGAAGGTAAGGCTACGGCACAGTTGTAGACGCGCAGGGTTCGTGGAGTGAGCTACCCAATGTGACCTTGGAAGTCGCGAGTTGGAGCCGGAATGGCGCCGAAGCTAGCTCAAGCTAGAATGTCCCCTCTTCGTGTGGCAGTGCGCAGCCTCTAAATCGACAATAATTAGTGGGGTAGCTGTAGGAGCGACGATTTTGTTGCAGGGGTTGTGGAATTAAGGTTTCTTGCACAATGAGGCTGGGGCGTGGGCCGCCAACCAAGCGGGGATCGTCCAGCGTGGCGCCTTCCGCAGACGCCGGCACGGCACGGCACGCCAGGGCACAGTCACGCGGCAGGCTCTGTCGCGGTAGCACTGGCACCCTCCCCAAAAGTGCGAGTAACTAGGCTTGTTGGTCAAGCGCCGCTGTTCTGCAGCTCGCTTGCGCGCGGACTACAAATCCTGCCTGGGTGAGGATGCGCAGGTGGTGACGACGCACGCCCGCCAGCCGATTCAGGCGTTGTCCTATAAGAAATTGAGTTTCGCCCGAGAGCCCAAACAAAGCAACCCCATTTTGGTGTGGCGGGAGAGTTTCTGCGGCACAAGGCAATCCAGTGCCCACCGAGCTTCCCTGTTCATACCCCACCTCCACCCATATGCAGCTTGTATTCTCCGTGGCCTTCACGGTTGACTGTGTAGCGCGGGGCTCTTCGACGTCGCCTGCGGGCGGGGTCATGCGGATGATGGATCGTTCGAAGGGTAGCTATCGATGAGCGTGTTCACGGGGGACGATGCACGACCTCGGAGGCGGTACGAGCAAGTGAGAATGGAGTGGATGCTGAGACGATGTTAATGAAGAATGTGCCTAGAGAGAACGAGACGACATACCATGCCATGAAACCGACACAGCGGCATGCAGCGCTCGAGTGTTGTCTGGGCAAGCCATCTGATCCAGAACGCTTTCCACGGCATGCAGAAGACACAGTCTGATCGCTCTCCAACTATCAACCGGGGTCGTCAAGCTCAGCCTGTTCAGCGCAGTGACAAAATGTGTGTATGCCTCTGACCCTGAACATGATCAGGCCGCGTGGTGAGACGCGCCGACTTGCATTGTAAGTCTCATGATACGCGATGCCGTCATTGGGCGCGTTGAACGTCTGCAGTTGCTTTTGGAGGGCTCCTTCAGACTGCGTCAGAGTCCTGCTTGCCGAGGCAGCTCGTGGCCGATGTCGTATTCGCGATACGACGTCGTTCGGCGTGGGGTGACTGTCGGGTGCATGGGTAGTGTCATTATGGCGTCTGAGTCGGTGGCCGGGTCGCAAGCCCGCTCGAAGGCTTGTATATGTCGGCGTTGCTCGGGGATTGATTGAAGCTTTGATCGTTAGCAGATGGTGGGTGAGTTCGCACGTTAGTTGTTGTCACGTATCAGCGGGTCGATGGGCCTCTTCGGAGACGTGCGGGCAAGAAACGATATCATCAGATTTGGCATCAAGAATGGTTGCACGACAAAGAGCAGCATGCTTCAGATGCGACGACATTGCGAATGCAAAAGGCTTATCTGAGGTATTACCGTATTTTACATGATGGCGCGCGGCTACCTTGCGGCGGCAGCGTCGGAGCTTCGGTGAGCCGATACCCGATCCAGTCTCCATGCGGACTAGCACACGGACTCGATCTCGTCAGTCTGTACGCACCAGCCGCGACCTCAGCCACCCTCTACAATCGCATTCTAGTTTGACCCAGGTTCTCTTCTCGGCCGATGACATACCGAATGTCGCTATGCACAACCCAGCCCTTGCCAAACTTGCCCAAGGCTTCGACCTTCTCGTCTGCCCACCATCTCGGTTCTGGGAACATTCTCCCCCACAATTTGATCAGCCAGTAATAATCAGGCAATATCCACCAGGGGTAGTCACATTGCCGGCCCAGCGCGTGCAGAAATTGTAACGGAACACCTGGTGTAGTCTTCTTCATCGCTTTGATGCTTGGAGTCTCGGGATAGTATCGGTCTACGCAGGCAGGCGGGATGCGCGACGGAGCATACGGCTGCAGGTACATTCGCAAGGTCCAGGGGCATGCCTCCTGCAGTGCCGCAAGAGTAGTGTCTTGTGACCCCGCTGTCTTTCCCAAGGCAGCGCTCCAGGCTCTGGAGGCGTCGTTGGTCAACGCCTGCAGCAGAGTCCTCTTTCCGACACAGGTATCCGCCAACAGCGCTCTTGCTTTTTTATATGTCGGGTCTCGCGCAAGGACAGAGTGCAGCGTACCGCCTGCCTGCCCATATTTTTCCCTTCTTGATTTGGGGTCCTCCCAATACGACTCGAAGCGCTCGAAAGCCTCTCGCATGAGCTCCCATACCCGCTGACCTGTCTCTGCGTCTGGCAGTCCGCGTGCCTGCCACATCCGCTCGTTCCACGATCGGTTCGCTTCTCGCCAGTACTTGCGTACCTGCACCAGCGGAGGAACCCATCGGTCGTCAAGAGGCTCCGGCATGCTCAGCAGAGTGTAGGCGTTCTTTGCGATGGGTGCTATCGCGGGCTGTGCAGCAGTCAAGCAAGAGTAAAGACCCCAGCCGATGCAGCCGATGCAGCCGACGACGCCGACCACAGCTGCTGCTGCTGCCACCTTCCGCCCGTGGCGTTTGACCACATTTCTTATCCGCCTTCCCAGCTTATGTCTGCGCCGCTCCTCCGAAGGCCTCGCGCCCGATACACTGCGTGTGGCTTCGTGAATATCTCGAGAGGGTAAGCTTGGCTCGCTTCTCGTGCGGCGGCGGTATTTGGAGGATGGCCGAGCAGCTGGAGCATTTGCGCGGTGTACGATGCTGTCCAAGCAGAAGCGCTCCACTGGAATGGAGAAGTCAGTACTCGTTTGATCCGAGATTAGACGGGGGTATGGAGCCAGACGCACCATTGCTGAGCCTCATGAATCGTCGCGTTTCGCTCATCACCTTGCCAGCCTCATCTCGCGTGACGACTGTCACCCAGGCTCTACTCGACGTTTGATGCGCCATTTCAAAAGATTGCTCGATAGATGTCTTCCGACTCGACAAGTTCAGAAGCTCGCTCCTCACGCCAATGTAACAACGGTCGATGGTTGCCAAAGTTCGCGTGGGGTTGAGAGAGCAAACAAACCTCGGAACGTTACACAAAGAAAAACTGTATGCCGACACCCCAAAACTCAAAGCTCTTTAATCTTCCTCCTTCCCTTTGTTCCATCACGTTTCGACCTTCCTCGATCTCGACTGCCCGAACAAGTGCAGCCGCGCCAATCAAGTACAGCCAACGCGTCGCACGAAACATCGATCATGGACACAGGTCTACGCCCACGCGAGAGTCACACGTAAATAGAGACGACTACGACTCGGGAATGGGGGCTAATAGATACACAGGGCGAGGGGCAAGACGCCAAACTTTTCGCGACGTCGCTCGACCGGATGGTGCAGCAGGGTCCTCGTCTTGCTCATCTGCCTCTTGGGCGTGGTCCTTGCGGTCCTTGCACAGCCCATCTGGTCAATAGGCAAGCCGTCTTGTACTTGCCCTCTCATCGCATGCCCCGACGTATCTCTCCCTAGCGATGAATGCACCGATCCTGCGAGTTTCACAATGCTCAATATACGGAGCAGCCACATCCCGCCTCTGACAGTCCGACTGTCCATTGAGCTGCGCTCAGATGGTCCAGCCTTTGGTGCCAAAGCTATCGACAGGCGTCTTGGGCTTATCAACTCCCGCGCTTTGTCACTACACGACCTGACTCTCCACCACACCGCACAGTTTCATCGCCTCCAGACTACAACCGCTGCTGCTATGTCTGATACTTGCTCCAGGATTTGCCGCCCATACCGCTCATGGAAGATCTGGAAGAACCACAACATGTCCACATTCCTATCACCTGACATGCATAACGCCCACCAAGACCAGGCCGTGTTGGATCATCTCCACAACACCGTCCGCGACGCTGCACGGATCTATCACGATAATGTCGCCTCTAGTCTCGCTTCCGGTATTCGCCCTCTCAACGATTCACTCGGCAACGCAATATTCGACGCGTACGAGGCTTGGACAAAACCACTGCCGTCGGAAGTGTGCCACGAGATCTTTGCAGCATCCTGTGATGCTACCGACTACTACAAGAAGAAACCTCAGATAACTTGGATGAATCAGTTATTTGTAGCTCTGAAGGGAGAGCAAGACGTACTGAGCATGTCGAAGCACGATCTAGATCATTACTTGGCAGCGGTCAACCCCCAGGCATGGACCAACACACTTCCGGCGCACACCAAAGATATGGATGCAGAGGACAAGAAGCAATGGATATGGAAGGTCGGCAAGCAGGTTCGTCAAGGCGTCAGCATTGGGTCTGCCGACATGAAGCCCCATATCGATACTGGCAACGACGTTCTGCCATGAGGCCTGATACACGTGCCCATCCGACCGACTTGAGACCCTTTCAAGTTTCCGGGTCTAGTGTGTTCTCGGTTCTTGCTTGTCGAGGGATGGGTGCATCGCGACATGTCACTTGCCATAGGCAAGGTCTTTTTCATGTCGTCGAGCATTACTGTACGCATCTCAATGTTGACCCACAATGGAAATTGATGTCCGATATATCTCATCGTTGCCGAACACATGTCGCAGTCGTCCAGCACCACGGTCTTCGGCACGATCCTGTTTCCAGCATGTGACAGGCCCTTCGATGTGACGTAAACAAAGGACAGCAAACCCGCTTGAGCAAGCGCAAGCTCGACATATAACCAAGCTCGACATATAACCAAGCTCGATGCCTTCCCCATTACACTTCGGCGTTTCCTGATATTGAACAATCGCCACGTACCCGAAAATGGAAGCGTACATGGCATGGACGTCCGACAACTTACGACGAGAAATCAACAGGCGCAAGCTGAAGCCTACACCAATGCCCTCCAAGAAGGTCGATCGAGCGATTCTTTTGGCCGCCCACGATGAGCGAAAAGCCCAGATGGGGGCGAGTGGGTTGGTTGGAGCGGAAGAGAAGGAAGATGATGCGGACGAAGATGACGATGAATTTGTCGATGCAAATGAAGATGCTGAAACGGATCCTCAAAGCGAGGATGAAGTGGATGCTGCAACACACCCAGCTGAAGGCGGAGAAGTAAGCAATGACGACATAGAGCAAGACGCTGCTTCAACGTCATCCCCGCAGCCAAGTTATGGCGAAAAGCGTAAGCAACCACAGACAGGATTGGAAGACCGCACCACCAAACGTCAGCACTACAACGACCCGCCTGCAAATGTACTACTCAATTCAGCCTCACCGTCTCCACCAACATCATCACCGCCATCACCGTCTCCACCACAATCATCACCACCATCACCGTCTCGCCAGCAGCAAGACGCCGTCGTCGCGCTAGACCAAGAGAACTGGACCGCTCGCGCCGAACGTGCCTTGGGCCCTGTTGACCGCTCTCTCACCAACCTCAATGCCTGGATGAACGATGTCGTTGGCCTAGGCAACCCTGCACCTAAGGACCCGACCCCAGGCCAGATTGTTAGTGAGGTGGCTCAAGATTTTGGACGCTGGGTGGGGCGGTGGGGTCGTGGGATGGATGCGAGAATAAGGCTGGTGGGTAGAGAGGTCGAGGACATGGCTAATCACCAGGATGAGGAAGTTGAAGGAGATGGAGGGGCTGGCAATGGCAATGAGCTATGAGGCTGGGCGGAAGACGGAGGGATACTCTTGGGACAATGGTATGTATGAGAACTATGCTACCATGGTCCATCGCTAATGTTCCGCGGGCGTACGTTTGCATACAAGATTGACATCAAGTCCAGTTTTCGATCTTTCATACCATCTACTGCGCTATCCAATACATATACCCAAGGTCGCCTCCATCCTTCGAGCAATACATCATTTCCCGCCCTATCACAGACGCTCAATTCCACTTCACACCAGCGACCGCATCTTCTCACTCTAACCTCCCCATTCCCGTCTCTTCCACCACCATTGCGACATCAAGTGAAGATGAATTCATCCTCAATGTTCTTCTCTTTACCTTTCTCCTTCTGTATCTGCTCACGCTTCCGATGCTTCGGTTTATCCGCCCCAGCCACCATCTCTAGCGCCTTCTCCAACACCTCAACCCGGAGCAGCAACTTACGTATGTCCTCAGCGTTCTGAAGACCCGATCGACGCACACTTTCCATTTGCGCACCGAGGGTAGGGTCGTTGGGAAGAAGAGGAACTGGTGCTCCATCGAGGACCCGGAGTTCGGGCTGAATGTAGCGCGTACGGGGGGACTTGCGGGTAGGGGTAGCGGCGGGAAGTGGACGGGCTGGGGGCGAGGTGCCGGCTCTTTCGATTGATGGGATCGGATGCGACGAAGATTCTCCCATCTCCGGGCTCCGTACTCGACTAACAGTCTTGGTGGCTGGCTTCTTGGCGGCGGACTGCTTGCCGGGTCTCGTCGTCGGAGTTGGAGGTCGGGAGGATGAAGCAACTACTGGGATATCCTTCTTACCGTCGTTGGAAGGCGGAGGGAAAGATTTCTGGAGTGCGTTGCTGATGGCTTGGTTTGTCGGCTTCTTGCCTTTGGTCGAGGAAGATGCGACGGTGGTGGGCTTCGCAACCTTTGAAGGCGTGGTAGCAAGGGCGTCTCGGATTGCGTTTGGTTTAGCGGCATTAGCAGTGTCATCAACAACAGCTTTGAGTCGGTCGGAGACGGTGCCATATCGGGACGGGGTCGGACTTGGGAACTGGACTCGTTTGCGCGATGGAGGCTGAGGTGTGACCTCGTCTTCATCTCCAGAATCAAGTACAACGGGGCGCTTGGAGGCGAAGCGTCTAGTACTGACAGATTCGTTGGGCTTGACGGTGTCCTTCTCTGGCTTTGGCGTAGAACGCTTCATGATTCCCTTGGGCTTTGGCGTATCGACGGCTTCGAAGGCTAGTTCATCGTCGCTGCTGGTGTTGCTGATGATGGAGATACTTGTTGATGGTTTGCGTTTCTGCTCGGTTGTCGTCTTCTTTTTATTGCCGGGAGAAGACGGCATGAAGCTGGATAAGCTTGATGCTGCGAGGGGCTTCTTGGAACTTGGTGGTGTTGGCTTTCTGGTCGGGGTCTTGTAGTCGTTCTTTTGGTCGACATGCTTTGCGCAACGGTTTGGGGTAGTGTCCATCGCCTTTGACAAGCCGGTATCGTCTATGCCAACAACCCGTGTCGCATGGTTTCCGCATGGTGTTCCGTTCTTGCAAGTTCCACGGCAATGGTAAGTAGCCATGAGGGTCGCTCAGAGGAGGTGAACGTTGCAGTTCAATGAGGAGACGTCGAAATTTATGTGGGCTGGAGCGGGCCTGTTTATATAGTACTTGATAAGCATTACAGTATGCGAACATATGCCTGCGACGCTGCTCATCAGATGTGTGCACGGAGGGACCACGAGGAGATAGGCACGACAGGACTGTGTGCAACACCGACTTCTCATGGATATGTCTCGCTTCATGGTCGCACTCATGCATCTCGGTCTGAACGCATTGAGGGGCAATGATGCACTGAAGTTTGTACCAGGTCTACCAACATTACCCGCAATGCATGAGCTACTCACATGATGTCAAGAACTCGTAGGGGCTGAATGGCGTTCCGTCGTACGGCGAAAAGAATACTTGACATTTTATACACTACTCGTAGCTATGATAAGGACTTGCTACAGCTCTCGCTCAATCTATCACGTGTCAAGAGTGCCCTCAAGGCTCAGCTCCCCCATCAAATTGTCGCTGTTCCACTCCCTCCCCGCTTGCAAATTCTCTATCGCTCTCTTCAACAATACCAGATCACTTCGCCCATGAAGCATGGATAGATACTTCCGCATACCCTCGAGACCTTTGAAAAGACGTGCAGAGTCTTCTTCGTGAACCTTCTCTGCTGCTGTCCGCACAGCGTTCTGAGCTTGCAACGTGAAGAGATCAGTAGCAAGGTCTAGTGCGGAAGGAAGATCTTGCCTAAGGGCGCTTGTACGAAGCGCAGATGGAAGGGTATGCCCTAGCGCATCGATAGGTAGTGCGAGTGAAGTATTGTCCGCAGGGCAAGTAGGGGCATGATTTGTGAGGAGCTGGATATACTCGGCTTGCGACTCGACGAGTTCAAGATCCCACTCGATGGCTATATCGATCCGCTTGGGCATGAATTGCAACCGCGTTTCTCTCAAAGCATTGCGGCGTCTTTCACAGTGAAGCTCATGTGCCAGGTGCCGTCGATCAGATTCGGCAAAGAGAGCGTCAGCTTCCGCCATTACCCCGGAGATTGCTTCCCACGGGCGAAGCCATGAGCCATCATCTTCACAGAAATGCTCCTCTGGCGCTACATCAACTAAGGAGATCCTGTTGCGACCACGTTGGACTGCTGCGTTGACCAGATACTTCGTGTAGACGGCCCGTTCGTGGGCTAGCTGGGCTTCTAGGTCTCCGATGATGTGAAGTTCAATCTGGCTCTCAACACGACGAGCATCTTCGATCTGGACGAGTAGGAAATCGATCTCTTCGGCGCCACTCTGACTAGACTCGGGGCGGGTGAAAGCTACTTGCTGCCCGAGAAGCTCAAACCGCTCGAGCACAGCCATATGATGTTGTTCCATCATTCGGACAACTTCTGGTGAGAGAGACTGAGCACCAGTCGACTGAGCAAGCTGATCTTTTGGCGCATCCAAAGTCATAACATTCGATTCCTCAACAAGGCTGTCGCCCCTGGCCAACTGACTGTGAATCTGCTCCACCATTGTTAAGATCTTGTCGGATACCTCACTTCGAGCCAGTCCTGATGCTTGCTCAGTGGCATCTTCCGAGGTTGGTATCCAATGAGTTTCGAGTCTCTCCACTGTCTTTTCGATCGTGCTAAGGGTCTGGTAGAGGGTGCGTTCATCTGCCGGCGGATCTCCAAGAGCCGAGCCAGGGTTTAGCTGGCCGTAGATACCCTGTATCATGGTCATTATGGTACTTGGATTGACCCCTAGACTAGATACGGTGGGCAGAGATCTGTCGTGGATGTCTTGTAGTTGTTGTGTCGAGGTTTCCTGGCCTTTCTGAACCAGCCTCAGTTCTTGTGCCAACATGGATGAGTTGGACAAAAGGCCGGCTTGAATTTGGCTTCCTTGATGCTGAATGGTTGCCTCGACTCTTTGCAGCTCACCCCGTAGTCCTTTTAGGCGAGATCTTACATCCATGAACTGAACGTTCTGACGCTTTTGGTTCTTTAGTAACCGTGATTGGATATGGCCATTTGCCGCCTTGATGGAAGTGTTGAGTTTTATGGTCTGCGCCATGCGTATGTCTGATTGATTCTGGGACTGGGTCGAGATGTGTGCATGCAGACTGGTGAAGATCTGGTTAGCTGGCACAACTTGATCACGTAACCATGCACAGCTCTCGCGGACCTGCGTGCTGATCTGGGATTGGAAGTCGCGTATCTGGCCATGGATCTCCGTGGTTGCCGTTTCGACTTTAGTCTCCAATTTTGATGCAGCGCGCGTGACTGAGTCGTCTGTCTTTTGGAACAGCCAGCCACCGGTAGACTGAAGCTGCATCTGCAAATTACTAACATGGCTGTGAATGTCTTCGACAGCTTCCAAGCTGGTCATCCGGCGTTTCTTTCTCGGTTCCACCTCTTGAGTGTCATGTCTTGCTCGTCTCAGGCCTATAGGTGATACCGTTGGCTCTCGGGTGATAACGTTGACATCTTCAGCTTCTTGCCGACTGGGTTGGCCAGTAACATTAACGTCGCATGATTGCATAGGGTCAGCTCTGTCGACTGACTGCGCCTTTGTTCGTCGAGTATTGTAGTCGTCAATTCCAATGGGAGGATCAGCATCGGATGTCTGTGAAAGCCTAGACAGCATCGAATCGCAGTGTTCTTCGGTAATCGGATGGTCGGTCGACTTGGCGCTACCTTTCGGTGATCTGACCCGCTCCTCCATGGAAGACCAGGTAGACGAAGAACGGGCGAATTTTGGCTGCTTCGTAACGTGGGAAGGATCTGACGTCGCCTGGATCGGAATTGACTTCTTTTGCGCGTCTCTTCCATGCGGTAAGTCATCGTCTATTGTTGGAAACGCACCAGGAACGGGTAGAGATGCGGTGACCGACGAATGTGGACCCTTTTGGTTGACCATTTCTGGACATTCGGGGCATTTCGATCCGGCCCGCTCTGGGTTGATAGTGACAGTGGCGGACGATGGCTTGGTCATCGAACATCTCGAAGTGCTGGCTTGTGTGGGTGTGTTCCGCCTTTGGGTTATACGAGAGCTCGATTGGCGTTGTTCTTGCTGAGCAATCTTGTACGGATGAACTGTTTCGTTGGACCGCGCGTTGATCTCAGGAGCAGTAGCAATACATGATGTTGGCGTGCGAACAGAGGGGCGAAGTATACTCTTGGGCAGACATGATGATCCAGCCACTACGGTATGAATGTCTTCGAGAGCCGATCGTGTTTGGGGTGATTGACGCTTGGTGTTTTCTTTGTCGTTATCATGCTGCCGAACTTTGATCCCTGATATAATCCGATGAAGTTCGGGCCACGGTCGAAGATCGTCCACAGTGTTCATGAGCTGGCGAATGTAGTTTGAGTCGGATTTATAGATCTGGTCCAGCGTTTGGTTCTTGTAGGGACCGAATGGGATAACGCAGTCCTTAGGACGTAATTGTCGTGTGCTCTCCATCGCTGGTCAGGAGAAGTGAACCTTGTACGCGAATGCGCAAAGCGCGTACATCTAGAAGATTTGTAGGACTTGAAAAGGGCTGTACAAACCCGCGTCATCCTCGCAGGAAACGAATGTATCTGATATGAGTCGAGGCCCAAGCGCGCTCTGTCTCACCACAGCACACAACCTTCACAGATGCACGCATATCGCCACGTGACTCGTCTTTCTTCCGTTGCGTGAACAGATCCATCGCAGCCGATATATGCGCAATGTCTCGGATTTGCTGCGCAGCGACGCAAATTTCCTGATCATCCGCTTCCTGTTGACGGTATGACAAAGATCATGGTTCGCAAGACGGTCCGGCAGACCATGTCCCAGCTTTGATCACGCACCCCATCACAAACCTCGTCCACAAAAGCGTTTCCACGGATTCCAGGCCGCAGCAAAATCGGCTTTATGTCTTGCGCCAGCTGTTCCACGATATGGCTCTTCAGGAGTTGCGTCCATGGAGTGCCTTCCTCCGTCGCCAAAGCCCGTCCAGCTCTTCTTGCATCCGGGGTTGCCCATCTTTGTGAAGCCTTCACCACCGTATCTCAACATCCTCTTTCTGCTTCCATAATCATTGAATCCGCGAATAGTATTGCTGCCTCAATCATCCGGCGCTTTTCACGACTGCGATAGGCTACACACACACGACATCCACGATGACTGAATGCCCCCATGGAATAATGGAAGGAGTGGGAAAGAATTCGACAGGCTGCAACCCGCATACCTCGAACAACTTGGAAGCGGACCCGACTATGGGTCCACCCTTTGACATCATCACTCCAAAGGATAGGGCCGAAATTCACAGCTTTATGAATGAACATGGGGTTCTGGACACCTTCTCGCAACTAGTGGAACTAGCTTCTGGCGGATCATCGTCCACGGGCGACCAGTCCTTCCTTTCCGATCTTGACAGAACTGGATACTCCACGAACGCGGATACAAGCATAGTCGGCTGTGGTGGCCCAATCATACCACCATTCGAACATTGCCAATCAGGAGACGACGTGCAAAACACGCTATCTATCGATCAACAAGTATACCCGAATGACCTCATGGAGCTAAATCTCAGCTCCACGGTCGAAGACTTGAGCATGGCTATTTGCCGAAGAATGCCGTCTGTTAGCCCGGGTGTGGACGACCACGCCACGTCATTTCTACTCGACAATACCCCAAGTGGTGTTAAAATCAGAGTTGAACAATTCTTCGAAATGTTCGCTGTGGATGTAAGTTCGCATCTCTTGCAGTGATTGATACCCGCTGATCCACATAGGACGTACTCAATCTTAAACATCTCAACTCGAACGACGAGTGGGACCCGCACACGGTGCAGATCGTGACAGCCTTGATGCCATTTGTGCTTCCATCGTGCGACCAAGGACCAAAGCGAAAGCGTGGCAGCAATGATGACGTTACGTCCCGACCTTCGAAGAAGAGAGACAAGAAGTCAATTGAATGGTGGAGAAGGTGGTCGAGGCTGACGCGCGAAGACATCGCACTCGACTCCGAGCAAGTGACTGTCGTGAACATGGGTCTAGGCGTCCTGCGAGACACCGGCGCTCTGGGTAAGCGAAACAAAGGTACTACCTTTATGGACGTCTACGCCGCGCATGTGGGCAATATGCTCGCTACAGAGCGTGTTACTGCGCTGACCAGCGTCCAATATGTGGTATACGCCATCTTCTTCCACATAGCCTCTACAATGGATCCTGCCAACTGGGTAGCGAAGGGCAACGCTGGCCAAGTGAGGGGGAAGTTCTGTCCGTCTGCGGTGCGACGCCTGTTCTCACATTGTGGCGGTTATGTGCCCGGTGGTATGACGCCGAATGTTTTCGCAGAGAAGTTACGCGGCTGGCAAGATCATGGGAGAAAGTACGAGTTCATCGGTGTGCACCTTGGCCTTGGAAGCATTGTGCATCTGGGATCGGTATTACACCATACGCAGCTCAAGACGATGACGAAGGGTGGCGAGCAAGCAGTCGATGGTATCAAATCGAGCGAGGTGGCCTTCCGTCATCTGCGGAAACTGGGATTACCGGAACTAGCGAAGCAGTCAGGTGCCGATGCGCTGATGCATGATCTCCTCTGGGAGATCTTTGGGAGCTTCCTCGACTTCCCGAAGCGGGTGGGTGATTCGCAGTTTCCTGCATTCGTCGAACACGCCCCCGCGCAGCTAAGTGCAAGCATCATCAGTGACAGCGGCAGCGATGATGGCCAATGTGATTGAGGGTCGGCGATCAGAGCGCGCGGAGAGAATTCCTGGGTGATGGTATAAGGACATAAGGGATATGTCTACGAGGGAGCGAAAAGACGGAGGGGCGAGACGACCATCGGCAGTATTGGAGTACTCACGATACCAAGTCGTGGCACCTAGATGCGAAGATATCTTTCCTCCCCAAAACCCTGAGACATTGTTTCGGTACTATGGAGATTGTTCTCGATGTCCTCGAAACGTTCACTTGTGTGTCCGAGCAAGCATTGTAAACGCAAGCAAACTTCTCTTTGTTCACGACCCCATATTTATCGCCTGGAAGTCGCATTCTTCAAGCCATACTTCCGATACTTCTTTCAATTCCCCTGGAAAATGACAACTCGTCCATTACAGAAGCCAGCCAATAGGTTTAGCAAATATCTGTCTAGCATGTTGGCATCCGTACTTGAACATGTCGGGACCAAGGCCGCCATAGGCTCGGCCGTAGCTATAGCTGGAGGTTGGTGGGCGTATACGTCATCTGGCCGTCTTCGGGGATTCCTACGGGCCCTCTTACGAACGCGCTACGCCAAACTCGCAGTTATCGTGGTGATTGTTCTGGTCGTGTTATGCTGCTCGGCTGATCCAATCTCGGACCGCACCACGTCGCCGTCTCAGCCAAGCGCTCCATTCGATCTGGATGATTGGTATCCCCGGTACAGACCTTTTTGGATACCAGAGAAGTATTCCGACGAACCCGACAAAACCGACGAAGCCAATGCAATCAACGCAACTGATGCAAACGTCAGCCCCAACGAGACCGACGACACTGAAAGGGCATAAATTGCGTGAACGTAGCTTCCAACAAAAAAGGCAAGGTGCGAGAGAGAAGTTAACATGATGCGCGCATGGTAGGCGGTTGCGCGAACTTACTCAGGCAGTAAGGACATGAAGAGCAGAGAGGGAGCCACTGAAACTCGTACGTAGTATAGCAGGTAGCAAAAATGCAGTTCAAATTCGTTTTTGCTCGGGTAATGTCGTGTACACTGCTCGAAAGAAGTTATATGCGAAACGCAATCGTTGACGAAGACTCATTCCTGCTTCCACGTAAATTCATGGGCTATGAACACAATCAGCGGTAAAGCCTCTGGAATCTCGGCATCTATCGCCATGTCTGTCATCATAGAGACGAGCCTGGGCGCACGTGTCTGTATCGTGGCGTCGTTCGCTGCCACCGTGGTGGCGAATATCGTCACGAACGGACTGCTATTTCTGCCGTACGGAGGAGGGGTGGCGGTATGAATGTTTACTCTGACAGGCGATTCCGTATGCGATCATTGGGTACTTCGGTCGTGATTTGAGGGATGTGTGTCGAGAGCAAAATTGAATTAAGCTGAGCTCGACGCTAAGCTAAAGCTGTCTGGTTCGGGGATAGCGCAGGGGCTGCCCCTCGATATCACGTGTTCCGGCGATTCTCGAGGTCCCCAGGTTTGTCCTCACCAACCTTATTACCACGCCCATCAATCGTTCTCCGACCAGCCCCTTCCTATCGACAACATCGCTGGCTTGAGTTCGCCATCAGCGATGACTCAAGTTCTTATGAAGTCTTCCATGTTTGACGTGGCAAAGGAGAGCGAGGTGGTTGTCTACTCTCGATGAGTGTCGCGTTCATCCAGGTCGGCAACCTCTACGCCGCGTAAGTCCTGCCTCATAGGGGCACCGCGACCCTCGGCATCCAGATTTGCTCGCTGCGCAATGAATGGTTTGAGAACATTACGGATTCGACGAAAATAAACTTTTTCAGTCTTCCGGGATGGCGCGCCCGGACGCCGTTGGTATCGCGATCCGCACGTATGGACCAACAGCTCCGCGGGAGACCTTGATGGTGCTACACCCGCGAATTGCAACGCCGTCTTGTGGTGCAGACCGCGCCAATGACCGATATATCTAGGCACAATGTCAGTTGAACTGAGGCTTATCGCTCCAATCAAACTTCATCGTATTACAATACGAACATCGCGACTTCCGAATACATGCGCCACCATCGAGCCTGTCAAAAACTGACAACTGCCTAAGATGTTTTTTCAGCTGACCTTTCTACTGCTCGAATCTCACTCTCAGTCTCTGCCTGTCCACGTCAAACCGTGTCTTCCACCGTAACCGCTACCATATTCTCCTACTCCAAGTGGCATCGGCGGCAAAGAGCCTCCCATGCCGAGCCAGCCTACCGAACCTTCTTGGAACCACATGAACTGCCTTGCCAACCTTTTTCCATAAGTCCCCTTCTCCTCGTCCGTCATCGCATCCGCAGCGTCATGCAGTCGTCCGAACAACTCTTCGATATACGCTGCGCGAGCAACTTCCGACATACCAGACATCCCTTCGCTACGCTCTCGTACAAAGATGACACCGAATCTTGCCAGCTCACCGCGCAACCTGGTAATCCAAGCCTCACGGTCAGAGGGCTTCATATCCGCTGGTATGGGCACGCCACGGAGGTACCAGTGAGGACAATTGAACGATGCACCATTACGGCCGAAGAAGTAGCCAAGAACAAGGACTAGGCCGAAGAGTAGGGTGTTTTGGATGCCAAGGTAGAGACCGACAGTAGTCGCCAGAAGACTGAACAGGCCAAAGAGAGTGTTGGGGTGCATGAGCCACCACAGGGCATCGATAAGGCAGAGATAATCCATGGCTGAAGTCAAGTCTGAATGGATGACCAAGGACGCGGGACGGTGGCTTCGAGGTATAGGAAGCAAGCTTCTGCAACCGGAGGTGTAAAATTCCGTTCAGAGATCGTTCGCAAGGTAGCAGGGTAAACGCCGTCCTAGTTCAAGAGAAACAACGATGCTTTATGTTCTTGTAGGTTGTGTAGAAAGCGCCCACGATGGAAGTGATCAGGCTCTCGGACGACGCTTACAGCAACGAAAGACTCGCATCCGGCAAAATCGACGAGGCCGCGAGTCTTTCTGTTTCACATTTGCGTCGCAGCGAGGCAAATTTTCTAATGTCACGCGTGCCCCTCAGACGACGCTCGTGTTTTTATTCAGAGTGATAATATGTAATGCGAAACTACACGATACTTGAAGCTTTGTTTGACAGACCAAGCTCCTGCTTTCTATCAGCGTGACTATATATTCCCGGGTCGAGGCACCCACGTCGCACTAATCCCATATTCAATTCGTGATCATCAACTATACCACATCCATCACATTAGTCTGAAACAAGGATACCATCTCTTTCATTGCGCGCATCGCCTCTACCAAAAATATGGCATCATCAGGTTCCAAATCTTTTCAGGACCTCCAAAACAAATTCCTGGAAAGCGAAGCCAGACGTCCCGCGAACGACACCCTTCATTATTACCGACAACAAAACCAAGACATCACCACACGCCTGAGCCAGGCTCTCGATAAGTTGAGCGAGTACGACGAGCGCATTAAGGAGGCCCAAGCCAAAGAGCTCGAGCTTATCGATGCCAACGGACGCATCCAGTTGCTGGAAGAAAACTTCAAAGAGGTCATTCGTCACATCGATCCGATGGTCAAGTGGGAGTCGATGAATAAGGCTGTGCAAGACTTTGTAACTGGAGTTCTTCACGACAACCCGTCAGCCGACGAGGCACACGCAGCAGCGAGTCGTCGTGATCCGGATCTGGGACAATTCGTCCGCGTCATGTTGACCAAGATTTCGGAATACGAGCATCTTCTTGAACAACAAAATGTCGAGATCGCGAACTTGAAGCTCCAACACGGTCGGGTCAGACCCAGGACCACGGAAATCATCGAAACCAGGGACTACAAAGACGCCTTTGATCGGATGCACAACATGGGCTTTGTGATGCAGTCTGTATTTGAGTACGCCTACAAGGGCTTCCACCACCGAGAAAACGTCAGTCCCGAGGAAGAAAACTACATGAAATATCTCTGCACACTGTACGCGCGTATCGCACAGGTCATAGAGTTGGGCTGGAAAGATGACAAAAAGAGGAATCTGGGAGAACGCCCTTTGCGATCCGACTTCCACACCAACCATGTTGAGTTCAACGGGGAGGACGGTATGTATTTGACGACAGTGATCGAGGTAGCGCAGGAGGTGAAGCACGATGAAAGATGCGTGGACACTTGGAAGAACCCGCATGGGATCACGGCAGGTCTGGAGGAATTGATGAAGGTCGCGCAGCTGTAGGGCGACTTGAAGGAGGAGAAGACGAGGTCGTGCATGTGAGATGACCGCGGGATTGAGTCGTTGGGGGAACCGTTCGTAGTTGATCTGGAGGCCGTAGTTGAATGAGAAGAGCACCTGTGCTACTCCCATGCTCCAACCGAAAGTTGCTTCAACGCAAGGTACCAGTTGTCCGCTTGCGTCTTGGACATTGCCGTTATGTAGACCCTGTGAACTGAGTCTTTGGCCGGCGATTTATGTCGTAAGGCCACAACGCAATCCGACTGCCATGAGACGAGCATGTCTTTTAACAATAGCTGTGAGGGTATGGTCTTCCCTCGTCCGCTATCATCTTCCACTCGCAAGACCAGTCGCTGGTGTGATGCATCCAGTGAGGCGAGCACTTGAATCGATAGAGCGCGATCGACGACCGGTGACGTCGAAGCATACAAGCGATGATGAGATGGCAATGCCGATAGTATCGGAAGAAGAGTCTTTGGGTCGGTATGACGTTCCATTAGGTCAACTGGGCGCGGCAACTCTGCGCAGGCCTGCCAGATTATCGATTGACTGCGAGCTATAGGTAGCCAGTCTGGTGGATCGTCTAATATCTGCCTGTGCGAAGAGGGTTTCAATGTGATGGTAGGATCGATTGCTTGAACAGCTAATGGTGGTATGGCTTCCTTCAAGTGCTTTAGAAATCCAGCGGTTGTTTGCGCGGTCATAATCACGACACCATGGCAGCGATAAATGGGTGGTATACAGATTTTATATGAAGTGTGAACTGTGTAGATAGCTCAACAGTGGGCAGATCGCGGAAACAAGCGTAACAGTGTCGCTCTCCAACGTTGGGATGATTGTGAGGCCGAGCACTTGAGGTAGTTGCGCGGTGTGAGGACGCTAAGCCGATAGTGGCTAGACAGAGACCAGCGCCGGCTGTGAGCGTCATCTCAAGCGACGCGTAACAAAGGCACTTTCAATTGAATGCAAGACCGACTACTTACAACGAGGAAACAGCTATTAAATCGCTCTCATTCCTGACCATGATCATAGTATTCCCAAGTGCTTTCCGACATGGCCCTCTCCCGAGCCGACGCATTCAGAGTCGCCAGGAGGGCCACGCAACTAACGTGCGACGCGATTGAAGATGAGCTCTGCCGACGCGACGTACTTGATAAAGATTTGCAAGATCAGCTGGAGGGTCTCGAAAGGCGCAAAAAAGAGTTGGAACGCAGGGTTGAAGAGTGCAATGCACATATTATGTTACTGGAAGAGGACAACCGACAGCTAGGGCATGAGCTCGGCGAACTACCCATCCAACTCGACGCAGCCAGGAAAGACGCCACTAGCGAGATGAATGAGTCGTTGAAGAAAGCCCGTCAGGCACTCTTCCGTCACATCAATCCGGTCCTGCTTTACTGCCGCGTGCGGCCCAAGTTGCCCGCCCAAGGATCTGCCAACAAAGCACCGTCGCGGCCCATCTCGAAATGGAAGTGGAACGATTTCTCTATCATCAACGGAGCGGACGAAGCCTACAATTTCTGGCGTGTCTTTGGTCCCCATTGCCCTACCGCCAACGTCTTCGATGAACTCGAACCGATGATCCAGACCGCTTTACACGGACAGCACATCATGCTCATCACTTATGGCGAAACGCAATCGGGCAAAACCCACACTACCATAGAGCCCAACGCAGCTGATCCCTCACTCCTCGATCGCTTTGCTGCTCTCGCTTTCCCCCAATTCCAGATCCACGTCTCCTTCGTGGAGGTGTGCTGCAACACGCCCCATGATCTACTGAGACGTGAGGAAGGTAAGCTTGTAGTAGGCAACAGCGAGTCTTCGCGGGCCGATGTGTTTCTGTATTCCAACACGGGCCTCTACTTCCGCTACCAAGGAAAAGGCGGCGGATACATGACACCCACGGTGTGCGACTCGGCCGAAGAACTCAAGAAGCTACGAAGTGAATCTATCCGGCGCCGCGCCAAACATCATGACAAACCTACGTCTTCTCGTGGCCCTTCCTGGCTCGAGCTTCGGGTACACCATCGCAACGACGGCACGCTTAGGGGCATCCTTACCATCGTCGACCTCATGGGCGCGGAAGACTCTGCCAACCAGCTGGGTAGACACAAGAAAGAAGCAGAGACAGGTCGAACGGTCAACTACAAGGTGTCGGAGTATCTCAAGAGTCTGCGTGACCAGCACCGAGTTACCCGACCTTCCACACAACCTGACCGTACCCCCACACGCAGAAGCAACGCTCATCGTGAGCATCCCGACAACTTCATGCGCATTCTGATCCCCAGTTTCGAGGGTCAAATACTCGACTCGTCAGACCTGCCGCGCGTTGCTGTCCTGGCGCACATATACGAAGCTGCAGAACATGAGAAGCAAAACCAGACCACCATGGACGTGATGGAGGAATGGCGGACCAACCTGTTGGATGAAAGGAGGAGAAGTGGAACGCAAGAAGCATGCAACGAATGCGAAGCAAAGGATAGAGAGAATACGCTTCTGAAGCAACAGATGTATGAGTCGGAAGTCGAGAGAGAATCTTGCAGCGAGCTAGAGGATGTGCCGCGCGATGTGAAGGAAGAGAAGTCTTTGAGGGAACGCTTCGCCGAGCAGGGGAAATAGATTGGAGTCCATCGCCGCCTTTTCTGCATGTATGACAAAATGAGACCCTATGTCGTGTTCATACTTCTTTGCAGCCTTCTGGTGTTGTAGTACTCTTGAAGTTCTCGACAGGAGGCCATTCCTCGGATCATGTGATTCGATCGATGTCGATGATTCACTCGCTCAATGTGCACCAACAAGTCAAAATGTCCACCACCAAACTTCCTATGCTTGAAGACTTCTTTTGTATGTAAACAGTGATGAGAGCCCGGCAAGCACAGTGGAAAATGGCGGCACCTACAAAAGCTGACGTAATGCTTCCAGCCAGAACTCAAGACAACATCTCTCGAATACACACAACCAACTTGATCGTACCAAGGACCAGGAAAGCACGATGAACCAAACAAACTATACATCCCTAGGGAGCCAGGTGCTCCACGAGGCTCACGAGCAGAGCACGCAGTTCGCACTCATTGACTTGCTTCTTTTGGTCAACATGCTATCTTGTACTTTACACCACACATCACGAACCCTGTCTTACTTCAGGATATCCCTACATGAATATCTCATACAAACTGCTAGAGGCCTGAATGACTGGATCGATAAAAAGACAGGGCTAGACAAACCAGCGGAGGGTTATAAGGACTACTCGGGGATCGAAGGGTTGGCGCTTGACATCTGCAAGGGCATGGAAGTTGTGGCGCACATGAGCCATCTATGTTTTGTTGTTGCCAGTATCGCCTTGGGGTTTGGCATCGACGTCGACCGCGGTACTGTACGCATGTGTATACTGTGTAGCTGCATGGCTATTATGGTCTACGCAATGGTCGAAGCATCCGTGTTGCGTCGTCTTAATCTCCCGGAAGAGATACGCCTTGAAGGAAGTAGGATCGAGCGCTCCATGCTTTTGCCAGCGCTTCGGCTAGACGAGCATCCAACCCGTTCAAAGGATGATACTTCTTCCACCACGATCTCCAAATCACAAGACGAGACGAAAGACAAGACGGAAGCGCAATGGATACCTGTAGAAGCGGAATTCGGCACGGCTTGGGGTGGACGTCCTAGAGGATCGCAATGATTCAGAATCGGGCGTTACGTCAAGGAAAGTGCTGAAGTTTCTCTGATGCTCGTGTAGCTGATCATGGGTCAGAGCGTTGACGGAGAAACCGCGTAGTAGATCTACGCTATCTTACTCATCGGCAGCTCTTCATGATCTGTTACCGAGTTCGTCCGCTGTGGAGGCCATACACGACGATTGTCGTTCCGAATTTCCGGAGGGGCGTTATTACCCGTATCCAACTTTTGTTCAGCATTCTTAATTAGTTTAGCGTCAAATTAAATTACCTACTGCAATAGCTTTCCTTGATCGTAATCGTATGCCACGTGAGTTCTGGTCGTAATTGATCCGTCAGATATTGACGACCTCGGGATGTTGAAGGTTTGTCCAGCTTTCCTGGGTTCAGTCATGTGCACCACACCATGCCCATGGTGGTGATAGGAGTCTCGCAGTCGGCATTAGTAGGTATGCCAGTGAATTTCCAGGCAGCAGTGTGCTGGAACAATGTGGGCCGTGGTCGCTTCCTTTGTCGCAGTACCTAGGTACCTGGCGCGCGCAAGTCGCGTAAAAGTCTTGGCACGATCAGTCAAGCTTGTGCAACCTGAACCCCACCCTTCACTCCCACCACGGTCGCATTGTGCAATCTCTACTGTCACAACTCTTTCGAAAACACTCACGATGCCCCCAAAGAAGAACGCTGGGCTTCAACGGCACACTGCCGACATTGATGTCACCGCCGTCCCGGCGCGAAGGCAGCGCGGGCGACCACGAAAGATCATGGAGGATGCGCCCATGGCTTCGCCCAGCCCTCATCTACCCAAGCGACGTGGGCGTCCGCCCAACGTCAGGTCAGTAGAGCAATCGCCTGCTGCAGTCCCTGCAGTCCCGGAGAAGCGTGATCGACCCCAGGAGAAGGCCCAAGACGACTCGTCAATCATCTTGTTAGGCTACTCCAGGCCACCGCATCCGCAGATGCAACCGACAGAGAGCGCCCCAGAGAAACAAAGTAGAGGTTTACCAGTCATTCCAGCCCCCGCGGTTCCCAAGAAGCGAGGCCGACCGCCGAAAGTTGCGCCAGAATCGGAAGCTCCACCAGCTGATTCGACTCCCCTGATACCGCGAAAACAAGGTCGTCCGCGGAAAGCCATCACCGAGAAGGAAGCCACTGCTCCAGCCATTGCAATCGCGACGATACCAAAGAAGCGCGGCCGCCCTCCGAATGTCGCCCAGGCTGAAGTATCTGGAATTACTGCGGCCGTCCCAGTATCCACGGGCGCAAAAAAGAGAGGCCGGCCTCAGAAGCTCGTCCCGGCAGGTGAGCAACTTCCGCCAGTTGCGCTAGCTCGGAAGCGCGGGCGGCCGCCCAAGGTACCGATGCAAACTGAGCAGCCGGTCGATCCGATACGGGATTTAGATCCGGTAGCAGGGAAGCCTACTGATAGGAGTGCAGTATCTTCCATGATCATTGTCGATCCGTTCTCTATCAGCGAGGATGGGCGACCTGCGAAGCGCAGGAGAATGCATCATGGGCAGAGAGCACGCGCTGTCGAGTCTGTTCCCGAAGACGAGCGGCCAAGCTGGGGTACCAGATTTGTTGATGAACTTGGAGAGCATGCTAAGATGAGCGATCAGCGCGGTTCGCCGTCACGGAAGGAGATCGATACGGGAGGCGATGACGTGCAGGCGGATGTGGAGGTCGATGAAGATCTCGTAATGGGCGAAGATCCAGTCGTGAATATTCCCGGGGGCATTCGTGCGGGGTTTGAGGACAGCGAGGACGAGACGTATCATACTCCAAAGTCGAGTGGAGTGAACACTCGACACTACCATGAAGACTCCGTCGTCAGCTTCTTCGATCCGGACGTTGTAAATGATGGAAGCTCACAGGCCGTGATCTATGAGGATGTTGATATGGGCGCCATCGATGTTGCCGAGCAGGACGTCGATGGGATGCGACTCGCAGAAGAGGCGGGGAAGTTGTCGCAAGAAGAGGTCGTTAACCCGAGAGGCGCCCGTCGCGACGATTGGCCAAACAAAAATGAATGCGAGAAGCGTCCCATTTCCACCCCGCAAAGATCCCGCGAAATTTCAGAGACTCAGGAAGAACAGATATCGCCTAGAAGCATCCACCAGCTTGCGGAGGTCAGCCAAACTGTGCCAGATACAGCGCGAACAGCGCAAACCGCCACGACCAGCGTCCAAGCAAATTCAATGCCCTCACAAACCTTGCTAAACGACATCGACCGCCAGACTGCCTTTTTGTCAGTCCCAACGGCACCACTCCATCCAGTATACTTAAGATCTCCGCAGTACCTCCAGATCGCCGTACCAGACATCGATGCCGCAGCTCATCGGGGGACGCTAATCGGGCCTTTGGTTGTTCAGCACGACGAGTCTCGATATCGCATTACAGTGCATGTAGTGCGAGAGAAGAGACCTGATATCGCGTAGTCGTGGCATGGTAGAAGGGGTGCTTGTGGTTCAGAGAGGGGGACAATGGTGCGAGTGAATATGACGGGCTAGTTGCGGGACTGGCGTTGAGGGTTTCGGGTCGCGGAGGAGGAGTGGATCCTTAGTATCGAAGACGAAGTCGAAAGGGTTGGGGAAAGGTCAATCGGGATATCGTATTCGGCCGCTGGAAGTGGTATATCGTATGTCGTACGCTCTTCGTTTAGAATAGAGAGACCCATAAAACACGAGATAATGGGTGCGTCCAATGTCCTCTCTTATTGCATATGTGAAGGATGAAGTGACAGTGGGTGAAGAGAACTCGTCTTTGGGTACCTTTAGAAAGGAGCGAGATATCCTGAAAACCGGAGGTTTCCACCAAAGAACTCCTGCACTCACTCGCCATTGCACCGAAGTATGAGACAGAAGACTATGGGATCAGAAGAGGAACATCCAGCCAGCGGCGGTATCCCGCGACCAGATACATTCCGGCGTGCCAACTCCTGTCTCCACGTTGCGCCTCGCCGCCATGTGCCTACACACTCCAATCTCGATGGGCCTCAGTATCAGAGCAACTGCATCATGATGCTCGGCGTATCGATCGCGCGTTGTCGGTCGCGTTCGTGGTCCTCGGCCGTGGGCTCGAGCTGCGCTGCATGCAAGTATTGGAAGAGCGTGCTGATAGAACTGTCAGCATGGATCGTCTGATAATGCGCGAGAATTTACTCACGGAATTGGGGGAACCTCGAATATTGCTAGGATCTTTCGAGCCAAAGATTCATGCTGAAGTCTGAACAGCGGGAGGTGCACGCGCCCAAGGATGGTGTATTGTGCGGCTGTCTCCAGTTGTGCCAACACCACCAGATCATGCAATGTTCAGATTCTGCGCGACTGGAGTTGATCGCTCCTATGTCTTCTATCTCGTCGCACCCGTGGTGTGTTACTAGCACATCTCCTTGCTGTATGCACCTCTCTTCATCGGCGCATCTCCCTGTCCAAGTCAACAAGTGTCTTGTGCCATCCAAGAGCTCTTGCGCCCCATCTCATATGACTTCGCTCGCGATTCCAGGCAGTCCGACGACTTCAAACATGCTGGCTGTTGTGTTCCACCACCAGCTACATTCAAAGAAGTATGTCCTAGGGCATTGCGGCCGAAAGCAGATGTTCACGCGGTAACATTGCGCTATAGCTCTGGCCCATACGTGCGTTCATGCGGTAGCCCAATGCGTCTGAGGGGTATGGAACTCTCGCAAGGTGTATCGGTGTGTGGCGCTCGCGCGGGGCTTCGTTACGAAGGGGCCGGAGGGCATGGCGTCGGGTCTTGACAGTGTTATTGCGACAGGCTCGTGGTGGACGGGGATGCTCTCATCGAGTCACAGCATGCGGTATCGCGAGTGGTCTCCGAGTGAGTGAGGATGTTGTATGAGGGGTGCTGAGTTCGACGATGCGAAGGATGCCTCGAATGGGGGCTTGCATGCTGTCATTCCCAACATCGCTTGTGGTGGCTACTGACCCGTCATGCGGATTGCGGACGTCATGTAGACATTAACCGGGCAAGACGTAAGGTGTTTGGAATAAAAGGCCAGTTCTGTTGTGTCAGGGAAGACTCGTTGGCGTGGCTGGAGTAGTTGACGATGACGATGACGATGACGATGATGCCGTCTGAGGGACGCTAGATTTGGGGATCCTTGGCGCGGGAACTGTCATGTCTGGTGACGCCGGTGGTGACAGCGAACGCCATGCAAATATCACCCGGGCGGAATTGGTGTACATGATACACGGGAGAGTTTGAACTGTCTAGAAGCCACTCCAAATGGCGTAATATTCCGTCGCAGATCGCCCTGATGTTCCCCCAATATGGTGTCTTCTGACTGTGAGAGAAGAACAAGGGAATTGCGACGATGTGACGGCGATGTCAGATATCGGATGTGAAAACTTGCATGATGGTATGAACGAGCGCTAAATTTGGGGCGGCCGGAAGCCATCTGATTGTGGTAGTGCGTATGTTCATGCCCTAGTCAGCATGATGGCGCATCTGATGTTCATTCCCAGCTTAGCCCTTCTACACAAAGCAGCCTTCCTCTGCACACGATCTAATGTAGCCACTTGACCCAACCCAATCTCCAGATCCTCCTGTGCTCGTCTGTCCATGCCCACGTTCATGCGAAAGTCCGATTGGGTGGAATGCCCGACGATCGTTTCACACCAGGAGCTGCCGCCCGTGACGGCCCTCTCCCACATCCGGTCGTACCACATCCGCGTTCCGTTGTATATAAGAATGTGTTCTTCGTCGCAGCCTCATCGTTTATATCATTGGGGCTGTTGGCCATATACGTGGACAAAGAGTACGTGTACGGAAGCGTTCGGTGAATATCGCGCGGTATCGACTGCGTTTGAGTGGGGAGGAGAAGACCGCAGGATCTATATGGTCACTTCTATTGCGCATTAGCTCGTGGAATGGTAAGAGGGGATGAAAGGAGTGTACCGGCCACTTGGCCTCACATCTTCGCTTCTCCGCCGTAAATCTCGGCTTGACCATGGCTGGCTTGGGTGAAATCTCGCTGCTGTAGTGTTGGTGGACAGACGTGCTCCTAATTGCCCGATGTGAATGAGATGGTCCAGCGGAGTCGGTTTGCTTTTAAGTGTCTGGCACCAAGACTGCATGTGATTGTGGCGGTTCATCCTCATGATGTGATATCGGATGCAGTTGTCGCGGTGACCAGCGTGGTGCGAGGCCGGCAGGAGGCCTGCTGTGTGTTCGACGACTGAGAGAAGAGGTCGGGCTGGCAAGGTGAGTTGCACAGCGCCTCCTCATTTCCCCTTTCCACTATGCCATCCAGAGGTAGGTCCGCCATCGGCATAACCTGATCAGGTGAAGAAGTCGCGCTTAAGGTGGGTCGCGGCGTTGGCTTGTGTATCTTCAGCCGGTGTCGATGTCGTGGGCGAGGAGGTGATCCGGTCTTGATTTTACACCTGCTCCTAGGCAGGACCGATTGGAAGAAGCGTACTGGAGCAACGAAGGCATCTGAATGGGCGGGACCTTCGTCTTTTCATCGCGGTGGTGATTCTTCGCTGGCCGGATTTGCCAAGGTCAAGAGGATGAGGTCAGCCATAATGAGGGCTACAGAAGATAGCGATCAAAAGCCTGGTGCCCTGCGCGGATGCAATGGCTGCTGGGGAAGGGGAATGGTAGAGATACTATGGTGTATCGGTGGATGGACAGAACACAGGCGGCGTTGTTATCGCCGGGCGTGTGGGCCATCTTAACTCCGGGCGCGCTCACCCATCAGCCAGCGCTGGCTCGGTACGCCATCCACGACCTCGCGCGAATCCAGCTGCGCATCGCTTTTGCGGTGTCGCAATAGCTGAGTTGGCATCGCATTGGAGCTGCCATCACGTGCAGCCACCTCTTGCAAGACGCCGCCCAGAATGCGGCTCCGGGTGTTGAGGCCCGCGATGTGCTGTGCGACCTTCCGTATTGGCCGTATAGTTTCGTTAAGGGTCGCCCTTTGACAGCAGACACGCAGACTCTCAACCACGCCGCTGTGGAGCCCCGACGCTCTCCATGCACGCCACGACTGCCCATTCCTGATATCCAGACTCCTGCACTCTGCGCATATGTGCTGCTTCGGTCGCAAGCGCTCTGCGACCACCAAAGACAGACCACGGTACCAAACATGCGCTTCGTCGGCCTTCTCCCTGACTGACAGCTCCAGGACCGCGTCGTCCACCGCAGACTGCAATGTACGCCTCGATACCCCGAAATCAGGCCAGCCCAATCCCTCCTTCTCGACCGGATCACACCTCACCGACACGCCGGAGCAAATTATAGAACGGGTGGGCGGCCGGCTCGTCATCCCATACCCCGAACAGGACGGCTGGCACGAAGGGCTGAATTGGCGCGACAAACGAGACACTGAGGATCTGGTGACTCCCGACTACCAGAGGGACCTGGGGGCGGACTGGGACAAGGAGTATGAGGCCCTGGCGGGATGCAGAGAGCCGGAACGGCAGCCATCAGGCGGCAAGAAGACGGCGCCGACGGACAGCCTTGCGACGCTCAACTCGCCCAGTCGCGCTAAGGGAGTCAGAGTGTCCGGCTAGAGGCAACAGTGAGATCTCTCGTCCCCTCTTGACCTGGCATCCAAGTTGACCATCTCTTTCCAGCCAGCGCACCAGCTCGCGCCCTCCGCCTTCGGCGCATCGACCGCACACTTTAGTCATGACTCGAGCATGACCACATCAACACCAGCTCAACACAGAACGGGCTGAGGTATGATACGCAGGGGGGGGAGAGGACGTCGCGCGGCATACGCTCGATCAGGGCATTGCTCAATGCGAATTTTTCCCCCGTAGAGTACTGCAGTAGAGGGGCGGCGGATATATAGACGTGGCAGCGATATTGCAAAGTTTAGAGGGATCAGGGCAGTAATGGGCACACGGGTATATCTCGGGGCTATCGAAATCTGTTCTTCACGCGGCGCTTCGTCACCACAACGGGCTACAGTGCAATGCAGAGCATCCTGAATAGGTACGCGGACCGGTCCGAGGTTGCAGGACTCCTCTCGCTCGCGCAGGCTGCAGTAGTGTAACTGGTGGCATCTTGTGTTGCTCGTCGTCCAATCCTCGCTCGTGATGTCAGCATTTTGGGTGGGTGCGGCCACGCTAGATCCACGTGGCTTCCAAGGTTGGATCTTCAAGCCTCACGTCATCACCCAACTACACCTCATCACAGCTTTATTGAGTCTCCTGTCTTCTGCGTATCGTGCCACACTCAATATTACAGCACACTTCGGTAACACGGGTAGCTGGCCTTTTAGATGTTTGTGTCGAGGTGGTGGAATCGGGTGCCATGCCACCAGCCACTGCCTACAAATGGCTACAGAAGTTATCCGAGCAGATTTACCTGGGCAGAAACGTCACGAGTACCAAGCTGAGAGGATATGAGCTCATCACCGGCACGAAGAGGTCTGTTTAGCGAGCTTTGGTACATACTGATCGCCGTCGGCCGGCAGTTTGGCTGGCTGGCTGGCTGAGTAGGTGCATACGTTCCATCGGCCATCGAAACTCTCGAAACTACAGGAATGCTACACACTCCCGACCCTTGAGGCTCGCTCATCCGCTAGATCGTGTGCCTTTTCTCGTCAGCCAGAAGCTTCACAACAACCGTATACCGCGACGACGAGATACACGGGCCTCTCGTTTGGACGTCCGATCCATCTTGCCTCAAGGATCTCAAGACTCCCATATTATTCGCATCTCTCTCACTGCTTGCCATCAGCGGATTGTATAAGATCTAGTCAGTTTCATTCGGAACGCGATCCAATACAGTTGCCCTTTGCATATCAGATCAGACCCTGGTTCCCGAGAAGATACGTTTGAACATTTTAAAACCCGCTAGCTTGCCGTGTGTCTTCTTGTTGATAACATCATGGGCTCTGCTCCGCTTACTGCCGCCCTCTTCCAAGGATGCTTCTCCTTTCCGACCGCATCTTTCAGGGCGATGAGCTGAGTAAGAGCATCGAGCTCGGAACGATGGAGATTTTCCCAAACACCGCGAGAGAGGCCTCGGCAGGCCGTGTCATGCTCAGTCATTCTTCTCAAGGTTCTATCTTCTCGGCCTGGAACTACGTCTGTCGCTACGCCAGACGTTGAGATCCAGGTCTTCGCACTTCTGCTTTGAGCACCTGTCGAACCTGACGTATGTTACCTGAGTATTACTTCACTCAACTCGCTCGATCCGGTTAATCGTTTGCGCCAACACGAGCCACATTACACGCTCGTCTACAAAATCGCTAGATCACCGAACAAAACTCATACTCCGGCGTCGCATCTCCGTTGTTATCAGATTTGCCAGACGATCAGCACTCATAGAAGATAGCACTGCACTTCCCCGACTTAGTTCCCAAACCGCGACATTCTATCCGCCCGTCGCGCCGACCGATATCCTCGTACGCTCATTCAATCTACCCCACACTTCCGACTCATCCACTCACAGTATTACAGACGAACCGATTGCATCAACAGACAACGGTAACCGTCTCCTCGATCTTATCCCTCCTCATTCGCCATTGTCACCATTTTCTTCGCCATGTCAGCCAACGCCACCCCGAAGCGTGCCGCCAAAACCGCTAAACCCCTCCTACCCGCCCCTTCTTCGCCCCTGAGCCTCGCCGCGTCCCCCTCCTCCAGTCCAACCAAGATGACCTGGGACGCCGCCAACGACCGCAAGCTCTTCCTCCTCATCTTCGGCCGTACCGTCACCCCCGCCGAATACCCGCAGCTATCCAAGGTCTTCCCCGGCTCCAGCGTCGGTAGTATCAGGAACCGTATCACCGCTCTTCGGGCTGAGGCGCGCAAGATGCAGGAAGGCTTGGGTTATGAGGTAGGCGCCGGCGCGGCGGCCAAGAAGGTCGCTGCTGCTACCCCCAAGAAGCGAGGTGCTGTGGTCGTCAAAAGGGAGGCGGATGATATGGATATGGATGAGGAAGACGAGGATGAGGATATCGTGCGTGACCCGAGCAAGAGGGTCAAGGCCGCTGTGCGCAAGCCACAGGCTAAGAAGGACGGTAGCTCTCGGAAGAAGGGTCGTGGAGGCGCCGGTTCTAGTATTCTTGACCATGGATCGTCTGACAGTCAGGATGAGCTTGCCTTGATGGGTGAGGACAAAGTCAAGCGCAGGCCTGTGCCCGCTGGCGTCCCGTACAGGGTGGTCGGAGAGTCAGTCATCAGAGATCCCAGGACTGGCGATGTCATCGTTGATGACGACGATGTCGAGGATGAAGTCTAGCTATGTACTGACGCAGACTAAACATGCGCTCGCGGACATTGATGAGAGGGATGAGGTAGGATACGTGACGGGGTAATGGAATAGATGCTTTGACGCAAGTCACCCCATCGTAGCTTACTATAGCACTGCTTTCCAAATACATCACCTGTTTCATGTGGTATCATCTCTTGAACTATCCGTCTGACATCTGTCAATCTTCTGTGCAGCTCTATCACACGTCTTCACACAAAGAGGTTTTGCAGAATACAACTGCGTCCGGGGGTGTTCAAGACGATAGAAACCATGTACGTATGCTCATGGGCTCATGCATCAGAATGAGAGGTCATGGTATTATCGTGGTCATTTCGTTCATTATCTATCGTTCATCGGAGGGCTGCGCCCGGGGTATCAAGTCCATAGAAGAATATGCCAAGGCCGCTTTCATGGCGAGCCAGTCGCGGGGTGTCTATCGTCTTCGATTCTAGATAACAACCCTTGGAGAGGCTGCGCGCGCGTGGGCAACGGTAAAGGCCCATTCCACGTTCGCTTCTCCGTTTTCTTCACCGTTCTCACCCCTGTTGTCTTCTCCGTCCGCTTCCGGAACCGCTTCCATCTCTTCTTCTCCGGCTGATGCGCGCTTCCTTTTCCTACCGCCACGCTTCCTTTTCTCGCCGCCACGCTTCCTCTTCTTACCGACACTGGTATCACTGCGGTCTTCGCTGTCGATGGAAGGCGATCCTTTGTGGATTGGGGAGTATTCAAGTGGCTCGTCGTCCTCGAAATCGGGTCCGTCGTAAACATCTTGTGTTTCGTCTCCCTCTGCGATGACGTTGCACAATTCTCGGTGAGAAATCTCGATGCTGTACCCGAGGAAATTACCGGTGTTGGGCTGGAGAAAATCGGCCAGTTCGAGCCGGAGCTTAGCGCGAGGATTAACGACACCATGCACATTCTGAAAAACAACCGGATCTTTGGTGGTGTGAGGGTACAGCCGGCCTTTCTTGTTGATGCGGCTCCGATATATCTGGTAGGTAGCCCATCTCTTCTGAGTGCGAAGCCTCTCTCGCGATTCAGGAGTACGATATTCCATGTCAAGGCCTATCATGGTTCTGATCCGACCTTGACTGCCGCCGATGTACTTATCAGCTATCGGGTCGAATTTGGTGGCTCCGTTCTGGCTGTGCCCAATCTCGACGACAAGTGAAGGTTTTCGCCGCTGTCCGGAGACAAAAGCAGCGTCGGGGCGACGTTTGTCTTCGCCAGATGCTTTTCCGGGTAGCTCGCCTTTATATTTGATGCTGCTAATGACTGCTCGTACTGCAGATTTCGTAGGGGCTTTTTCTTCCAACGTGAAAAGCTTCCTCTGGATAGTGGTCATGAAATCACTCTTGACAACCTTGTGGATTGGGCTGACCATCTTGACCTCCAAGCACTCTTTCTTAGCGTCGTAGTGACAACTGAACTTGTCGTTGTTCAAAAAGAGTACATCTTGCAGTGCGAGCCAGACTGCAGGTGTTACGGGGAAGAACTTCTGATTACCCTCTTCACCAATCCACTCGGGGCTGTGAAGATCTTGTAGACGTTTGTAGAGCTCTTGAGCCTCTCTCTTGATCGCGGAGTCGATTGGAGATGACTTGAGCGGAGTAGGCAGCTCAAAAACTGGGACAGAGTGTACCTGAGGGCATAGAGGAGGAGGAGATGAGGGAGAAAACTGATAGAGACACGAGCGCTCGCTGTCGCTAGAGTCGCGCATAGTAGAGTGCATGGTGGGGTAGCGCGCGGAGGAAGTGCGAATTTGCGGTATATAGTCGGTGGTGCGATGCGTACTAGCCGTAATAGTGCATATGTAGTGAAAGGCAGCAATGTTCATGGGTGGCGTTTTGTACTTGAGCGGCTAGCGCGAGCGTGCTTGGCGTAAATAGCCCCACCCAGTATTCACTGAGCGTCGCACCCACTTTGTGCGAAAGAAAAGTTAAAAAGTTACCGTGCGGTCTACATTAGGACGAGAACAACGGTTCGACCAGCTTTTGAGACGATGTAGCCTTGCCAGCTCTGCAGGTTGCGTTCGGCTTTTGAAGTTATTTGAATTTGTGTACTGGCAACCATGAAATCAACAGGATGGCGAGCACCAAAAGATATAGATTGAAGCTTAATCTTACCATTCAGTCGCCACACTTCCTATTCGATCTCCTCAAATGCAGCATAATGTATGGAAGCGTCGCACACTACACCATCGCAGAGATGCGGAAGAAACAATGTTTCCATGAAGAATGTGACATACCTGGGTAGCCTAACACACCATCTTTACACCTGTCCCAAAGAATATTTCGGCAGTGATATTGCTGCAAGATCCCACTCCAAATCGCGCGGAAATAGTACAGATCACAATAAGACGGGAAGAGGGCAAGCCTCTTTGAACAGTGGCGTTATGACAGATAGCATATCAGGAGTTGTTCCAGCTTTCAGGACGGACTCTCGTAGTCACGCATTAAGCCAGAGTACAGCGACAATGACTAGTGCTGCGTGAACCCATGATTTCACCCAACAAACCTGATCACATCGTATAGGGCATCGCAGTAAGAGACTGCAGCGCAAGTATTATGGTATTCATCTGTCGTCTTCAAGCCGCGCGCTTCCATATCGAGAACACAAATCTTTTATTGAACCATGACACCAGCCAGGATTAACATCAGTCTTGCCTACAGAGAGAGTCTTGGACTGTTTAATTCTTCCGCGTGGTATTCTCATCGCATCCAAGTGTACCAACACAGAACGAGAACTCACGCGCAAACAGTGAAGTGGCTACCGCACAGCACATTAAACGCTTTGGGCATACACCCCTCCTACATGACCCTCGTCTTTATAAACGTCACCAAAGGCAGAGCAATCAATTACATTATACATCTGTCGGTATAGAAGCAGGCGTATATCTCTGCCATGTGAAGACGCCCAAGAGAGGAAAGCCAGTAAGAACCTAGGATTAACTGCACGATCAAGATGTCTACAGCATGTGAAAATTGGTATAAGACCGGGTGAACCTCTCCGAACGTTCTCGGTGCCATTTGTCGCTTTTTGGGGTTCCGATGATTAATAGTGACAACAATCTACATCAATCTGACTTAACTTTGGTATCTGACAGTAAGCTATACTCCGGCAATGTCCACGGTACGTTGATAAGGGAAAGTTAGTGGATGAAACAGATCTTAGATGCATTGAGTACGGAGAAACTGCGTTCTGAGAGCGGCCGCAGTCACATTCTTCATTGCTAAGCAAGGGGTATAAACATGACGAAATCGAAACAACAGGCTTGACGTCTAACACGAACGCATCATCTACTCTCCTTCCAGTGGCTCCCTGAGAAGATCTTCCAGTACTTCAATGGAGAGTTTAGCGCTTGGTTTGCCCAGCCACAGCTCCGCTATTCGCATCATATCATCCGCTGTCAAGAGGACTTGATTTGCCTTTCGAGAACATTCCTTCGCCTCCTCTACCTCCCTCGTTGCGGCGCCCATCTTCTCAGCCCACGCTCCATATTGTGTGACACGATGCTCTATCTGCCTGATTTCCGCTTCGCACGCATCTTTCATGGCTTCTAGTTTGGTCACGTCCTGGGTCGCCGAGGCTACTCCTAAGCTGGCGAAGTTGGTGATCGCCGTGATGTCTCCTGCGAGATGCTCATTGTAGTCCTGGGTAGCCTTGAGCTTAGCAGAGAATTCCGTTTTGATTTGTTCCAGGCTATCTTCGCTTGGCAGTGTACTCAGCTGCAGTGCTTTCTGCGCTTCCAAAGCATGACTACGAGCGGTCTCTTGCGCCTGAGCAAGATGGACTGTAGCTTGGAGGTTGTCTTCCTTGGCTGCCTGGATTTCTTTCTTCTTCCTGACAATGATGTGCATGACCGCGCGGAAGTCCGGATCCTGTGCGAGCATTTTGAGTGACATGAGGTCTATACTACGAACCGGGGTGAATGGCTGAATGTTATCGTCGTCCCCAAATGATGGGCCGTCCTCTGTGACACGAGAAGTGTCCAGGTCAGTGATGCTGTTACGCCGGAAGGGACTCTCCTGATCGTTGAGTGTGTCCTGAAGGTCTTCTTCTTGGAGTGTGCTGTCCTGGAATGACAGTGAGTCCCGACGGCCTTCGAAGAGGCTAGTGTCGTCGTCTGGTAATTCCGATGGGCCCCGTCTAGGTCGCTCGACTGATTGCGAACGCGAGTGATCCCGAGGATTAGCTGGTGTCCTTGGTGTCACCGCACGCCGTTTGCGATTCTTCTTCTTGTCAGGTGAGTTAGATGGGCGATTCTGGCGTTTCTCAAGGCGGCGCGCCCGCTCAGAAGACACGTCTGCGGCCAGGGTGGCGTTCAATCGCTTGCCCCTCCACGCGATGATGTCCTGGAAATATCGCCACGACTTGCAGTCCAGACGCTGAGCCTGTGAAGGTGAGAACGCGCCGTCAGTTTATGTGACAGGTCCAAGTGCGGCTCAAATACGTACAGTTTGGCCGAAGTGGGTCGGATTCCTAGGATCGTATCTTCGCTGGACACTGATGATATCTTGACGCCTGACCTTGTCGAACGCCTGGAGCTCAGCGACAACGTCCGAGAGCGGTTGCGCAGCTTTCGAGTACTTGTTCAGATAAACGGCAAGGTTGAACGACGGTACTTGCTGGATCCGGATTTGGTGTCGCTGGAGGACGGTCCACCAGTCTGCGCCCCAGTGTTCGGTGACACCCTTGATATTGTGCCAGACGTCTTGGAAGCTCTTGCAGCCACCTGACTCTCCGAGTGAAGTTTGAACGCGCTTCTCGAAAGCCTCAAGGTCCTCGCAGTAGTAGTCCTGGAATCCCAGCACGAGCGCGGCAACGCAGACAGCCTCTTTGGTCCATACAAGGTCGTCGAGGGTCCGTAGATCAGCCAGCGGCGTGGGCGCGGCGGTTCGGTCGTGCGGGCTCAGCGCACTCTGGGCAAGGCGAAGCTCAAACACACGGCGGGCGTTGCTGGGTGTGTTCGGCATGATAACGCATGTTGTTCGTGTCATGAGATGAGGTCGCGTCGCGGCCGATGGCGACCAATGAGAAATACACGCTAACTGAAAACAGACTAACGCCACGATCAAGAAGAACAACGGAAAGAGCAAGTGATTTTGGCTTTTAGAAGCCTGTAGCTGGGCAGAAACTACAGCAGGAGTCTGTAGCGCTCTTACGAAGAATGTTGAATTCATAGTCAAACCAGTCTGGGGTGCGGGGCGATACACGTTAGTCGCACCGTCCATTTCCTCGCCTCTCCCTAAAATCAAGATACTTCCCACAACTACAGCACATGTACCACTCCCCACCTTTCGGTCGGTGATCCCGCACTTACTACCACGCTCTTCGAAGATCGTATGGTCACAGCCACCTATGCCAACTCTCACACAGGCGCGCCCCAGGCCGCCCTCAACCGCCTCGCAAGCTGAATGTCCTTCTGCTGAATCGTGACACGCTTGGCGTGAATAGCGCAAAGGTTGGCATCGTGGAACAGGCCTACCAGGAAGGCTTCGCTCGCTTCTTGCAATGCCACGATAGCTTGACTCGGCCATCGCAACGGGCCATCGATACGCGAGACGGTCAGGGCAACCTCGCGGACTACCCGCTGGAAGGGCAACTTCAGCAGCAGAAGGTCGGTAGATTTCTGGTATTTTTTGATCTCGCGCAGGGCGACGGTACCGGGCTTGTAGCGTCTCTTTGGTCTGGGAGCGGGTGGAATACCGTGATGATTTCGTGGTTCAACGCGGGCTCCTCGGGCAGGCCCCCGCCTTCCCGTCATTCTAGAGATAAGCGTTTGGCGTATTTGATAGCAAGGTATGGGTGGCAAGAGATGAGAACGGCCTGGGGTGTCTGTATCCGTTATGCCGTGCAAGCAAAAGATCAAGTGCATGGGATCATTCTGCGCGTAAAATACACTTGGTTCGGGGTCCAATTGCTGTTGCGTTCTTTGTGTCTGCATGCGTCCATGGCATAGCTCAAGGCCGGATGTATGCCAGGGATGCGCGGATGCGGAGGCCACTGGTCTTCGTGAAACAGGCTATTGTAACAATGGCGACGGTATTGTGTGAACCTGCCATGTTGAGCCCATCCATGATAGAGGTTGTTGAGCCATGGCCTCAAAAGCGCGCATCGCGAATGAAGGTCGTGGAGGCTGGTAGAAGAGACCCTGTCGTAAGATTAGAGCTCGAGAGTGAGCGTGTCGCATCGGTGCAGTATTTGAGGAGATGTTCTGGCAGCACAGCGCTCCGACGGAGAGGCGCTTGTCTTAATCTTGCGGTCGTGCGCGACGACACAAAGCGAAAACGGGATGGATGTCAAGACGTGGCTGGGCCAGCGAAGTGACGCGCTGAGATGGGAGCTGGACCTCGGGAGTTGCTTCGCGCTAGCTCAAATGCGGCGGCTGCTCGGCCGAGTCGAGGCCCCTCCATCACCTCGCGTGCGCGTTTATTCTCCTGCTTCATTGAACCATCTCATCACGGATTTGACCAGATGGAGCATCTACCAACTAGAGCTCAGGAACGACAGAGACACGTCAAGTGCCGCGTGTCGGGTAAATCTGGGGCGGGTTGGAGAGGTTGCCTGGAGGTATCCGCTCATGCCACGCGCGTTGCGGAAGAATGAACAGGTAGCGCTGGAGGTTCCCACCGAGACTTCCAGCGTCTTGGGATACCTCACATATAACCCTGGAAGTATTAAATGATGCTGCGATAGTCACAGAAAAGTCAGTATGAAAGCCTGATGGTATTTACTGCCTGATCGAGTGTGGAATAGGTGCTGTAAACATTGTGGTATTCTTCAAATACTCTTTTCATTCAAACTAAAACATCAAGATCATGTAGGGTATCATCCAGTCCAACGCCATCCTCACCAGGTCTATCCTTGCGCCATCCGATCCTCAGTCTATCTCTGCCCAACCTTCACTGACCAAGATATCTTTTCGGTTTAACTATAGACCTTCCAAAGCTGTTGACTGGTGCTGGCGAAGGCTGAGCCTGGCTTGGCTGGCGCTTCGGCACCTTCTTGGCTGGAGGAGAGTAGTCAGGGCTGCGCGACCTTCTGTCTACGTCCCGCTGCTGGCTGTCGCCGCTATCGAGAATACTGCGAAGCTTCTTCGCGGAGATATTGATGTTAGGAAACTCGAAGCCTTCGGGAAGATCTTTCATCTCGGAATATGGTACGAAGTCGGCCAACGTTAGCTGGAGGCTGGCTTCACTCGCAGGCTTCTTGCTCTTCAGATCGCGAAAGGTGAACATGTCCATCGTCCACTTCAGCTCGGTGGGGGTGGATAGAGGATCGGCGCGATATACGGCAATTGTGCCTTTGGGTGTGCGATAGTCCATGTATCGCTCTTGAGGGCTCTGGTATTTCAGACCGACAGTTATGACTGTCTTCGTCTTGCGCTCTGTGTCCTGCATCCACGACATCGCCAAAGCTTCCAGATCCTCGTTCTTTTGGCCGTTGGCGACTTCGATGACGATAGGTTGGTGAGAGCGACCGAGGAAACGAAAGCAGGCGTCGGGCTGTCGCTTGCTCTTCAGTGCATCGTCGGTGAGGGTGTTGCCTGTCTTCTTGACGCCTTGATTTAGGAGTGGCGATGCAGTAGTATACGGTCCCACGATAGCTTCCAAGAATTTCTTCATGTCTTCGTCTTCTTCCTCCTCTTTCAATGCGTCAAGTTGACGGTCGAGGGCTTTTGCTATCTCTGCGCAGACTACGTCGTGAACAGTGTTTGGCACCATGTTGCGAAGGACAATCTCGCCTGTCAATCCGTTCCAGTCGTAGGTCAGAGATTCCAGCATCCACTTGCGCAGCTTGTCGTCGAAAGATTCGATGAGAGCAACGAAGTCAGATGGAGCAACGATGGCGCGGTACCACTCGATCTGGCGAAGTGTAGGATCTACTATCCAGCCTTCGTAATGACCGCGGATGAGTGTGTCTATCACTGCGATCTTGGACTCGGTTCTGGCGCTGCAGGCCTGGTCGGAAACCTCGTCGGTCGGTCTGGATCGCTTGCGCGACTTGGGCAGCGGGAGAAGAGGAGAGGTAGAAGAGTCAGTCGCCATGAGTGCGAGTTTGGCGGGGTTGGAGACGGGCATGGAGAGAAGATATGCTCGACAAACGCTGCGAGCGGTGGGAGAGCGGCGGTGAGGCCGTCACAAGATTCTGTCCGGGTGAGACCCGCGGGACGAATGTGTTGGGTTCGTAAGCTTGCGATTGCTGAGTATGGGCTGTATGTAGACGTCAAGCGTCAGTTTGCGCTTAGAAATCGGTATAGCGTGCGGCCGATATTCGATGCGATTGCGACGTTGGTAGTCGGTGCCGCAGTCTGGGGTTAGTGTGGGTAGTAAATACACCAGCGGCGGGAAAGGCCCGTTACCGAATGCGGCTAGTGCGCCAGCTCCGTTCGCGGTGGGCAGGATCATGGATACCAGCCCAACCCGCAACCTCACCGTTTTACCTGGGCAGAGATTGAGTTGAGTAGATAAGAAAAATGACAGGTCTGTCGTGAGATAGTTCTGCATTGCGCACGCGCCGGAATGCGCGAGAATGCGCGATGATGACTCTCAAGATCCCCAAGACGTAACCCTGCCATCTCGGAAAGTCCTGCGCGGCTGCTCAAACGCAAGTAACTAATCCCAGAAACCTAGTCACGACCAGACCCAACTTTGTCATCATCTTCATCCTCCCGCCTGCCGAGCAAACATCTTCGCTCATCCCTATTCAAATAATCACCGACTCAACCCACGCTCCAATGCATCGCGTCGTGCGTACTTTGTCTCGCTCGAGAGTGAACTCAACGCTTCATTGCTGTTGAAGGTGATACTGCATCCACCTTCAGACACTGACGTGATCGCGGTAGTGATTCTGGAGGTATATTCAAATCCCTTACACGTTCCACCGCAAGCCCAGACTATCATGTCTACTTCAGAGCCTCCAAGTCTTGTGACAGCAGGATGAAGCAGCCAACGATGTAGCAGAAGCTGTGGACTGCGTGCAACGAAGCGAACCGTCGGTATGAGTTCAGTAAAGATTTCCGCCCGGGTAACATGGTCTGCATCGAAGATTACCCAACCTCCTCATGTATGCTGTCCGTTGATCCTGCTCATGCGTGCTATTGTGTCTTGTAGTACCGTCATCACTGTGATGCTCATCCACCTACGACGCGCTTGGCTCTCCGCCCCGACGCATCCAGTTCCCAAAACTGCCTCTCCGTAGCTCGACTTTCTCTGGCTCGTGAGCGGCGGAGCATCGTGGAAGATGGCTGTATGGAGGATGACGATTGTCTGCGGCGGGATTTGCGAGCAGCTGCGGCGTGCTTGATAGGCGATGCGGAGGCCGAGTCCCCGCGCTGGGGTGACGTCTCAGGCGGAGTCGGAAAGGATGGCGGACTGCGATAGGAGCGTTTGGGCGGTGGTGAGGGCGATGGAGTAGGTGTAAGTTGTGGGGATAGTCGGCCCCAGGCGAGTTCGGGGGTTTTGGCATACGGCGCCCGTTTGGGTGGTGCCTCGGTGGTGCCGGCCGCCTGCAGCTGGTCTTGTAGCTTCCTCAGTGCCGCCAGCAGGGGTTTCGTGATGTACTGTTCCTCGTAGATTCTAAGCACCGCATCGGGTATGGCCGGCGAGCGCGGCGGCGATGCCAGGTCGTGCTGTAGCGACGTCATGCACAAGCGGTCGGTGGCAAGGTGTTGAAGGGGCGTGTGTCGAAGTCGTCCCATCACTCCCGGGCTGGGGGCTGTTTCCAAGCTTGGCAGCTCTAACCGTATGTGGTAACCCCCGCCCGCATCATTCAACTCCATGCATTCCGAGGTCGCCCCTGACCTCTCCCCTCATCACACCAATGTCTTCGCCAGGGGATACTCTGCCAGACGTAACTTCATGGGAGAACGTGCATCATGGAGTGTCAAATGGTGACTTCGCGCGATTGGTGCCGCATTCTCCAGCGGCACGCAGACTCTTTGGCCAAGTCGTCCGCCTGCTCGAGTCCGATAGCAGCAAGCTGCATCATGTGCGCCAGTACATTCACTACGAAGTCACGCTGTCAAGCGAAAGTACTGCTGAAAGCAGTTTTGCTGCTTCTACCCCGTCACCTCAGCGTGAACCCCTCCAAGAATTTTGCGGTTACTACCGCCTCAACATGTTCATTCCTCCTGCGAGTCAAGGCTTAGGCTGGGTTGTGGGAAGCTCAAGACTGAACAAGCCAGATCACTTTGTAGACTTTCTTCTTGCTCCATTCACCACTGAAAATTCTCTTCATTCACGACACTGCAGATTGCGACGTCAGCTTGAAAGTGGCGTCATGGTTGCCGTGTCTGATGGCAGAAAGGTATTGCAGTGTGTCTCTTCAGGGGCGCGTTTTGCTCATGATGTTTGCAGATCACTGTGGACAGCAGAAGCTTTCAACGCGACGACAAGAAGCCGCAGCACGAACGACATTTTCAAGCTACCCTTCAACATGGCACCAGCATCCGGCTGGGTGATCTTACTTACGTACTCGTCTATACCAACTTGAGCCAGGAGCAGAAACAACGAGAACTCGAAGAAGCCCTAGCACAGGCCAACGCTATGCCTCCGAATTCCGTGATGCTGCTTTCGCCAACACCATCCAAGCCAACTATCGACTACCACGGCTACAGCATCTATGATGCTAATCACCATGGCGCCACGAGTTCTGTATCGTTGGGCTTTGACAAGTCTAACGGCAAGCCAGTCGCAGTCAAGATGGTCAAATGCACCGCCTCACAGTTCGGTGACTTAAGAAGAGAGATTGGCATCTTGAGCCGTATCAGTCATGTATGTCATGCGCTGGATCCGATGAAACGAAACTAAATTTTTGTGTAGGAAAACGTATGCAAGCTTCTTGAGGTCGTAAACTGGGACGCGTCAGCCAATCCTCACGAATGGCGACAGAATGAGTGTCTGACTGTGGGTCTCATTATGTCACCACCGGCATCTTCCTCTGCGCTGCAATTACTCCCAACCTGGAAACGTCTTCCCGAGTCTACCACTTTCCTTCGCGAGTCCATACGCCAAATGGGATCCGGTCTTGCACATATCCACAGCCTCAGTATACTTCATCGGGACATCAAACCAGAAAACATAGGCTATCGCTCCGAAAGCCCAGTGCATGTCATCATCCTCGACTTTGGTTGCAGCGATCTGGGCCCGCACAGCACCCGCCACAATCGAGGCACGATAACGTATCTCGCTCCTGAGGTCATGAGAATAAAGGAAGAAGAGTCTTCGGAGCCCTTCTCGTTCCCATCAGACGTCTGGAGTCTCGGTGTCACTCTGGTCGACTTTCTCATGGGCAAACAAACTCATCGAAAACTAGGCCAGGCGCCAGTCTACAAGTCCTTCAAAGATATCTTGGGCGCAACTGCAGCCAGAGTAGACTACCGAGAATTCTGGGATATTGCGGCTGAACTTTTAGCATGGGAGGCAGAGCTCCGACCGACGGCGGAGCAACTAGCTCAACGGTTTCCCCACGAGAAACAAGATGAATCGGAAGTCTCACGTCAACCATCCCAGAGCGAAGAACCGTTGGCCAAGCGTGGGAAGGTATAGAAGTAGAGAGTTGACCCTCTTTCGTTCACATTGGGAAGTACCTCCTGTCTAATGAGCTGTTTCTGACTTGGGCGTGTTTCAGTCTTCCATATAGCTTGGTCAGAATCGGTGCTCTAAACTACTCTGTCACCCTCCTAGCTGGATGTTCCATGTTGCACTACCAGCTCCGTCATAACACATGTCTGATGCATCGTTAGGCGACGACCGGGGACTCATATGATCCTTGCGGCGGTGACGAACAATGATAGCCGGAAGTACCAGATAGGAAACAGAACTAAAGAACCACAGTACGCCGTAACGGGGAGCAGCTTGATATCTAACCTTCATGGGCCGCACTCATCGCCTGTACCGCTCGCTGTAGCATGAAAGATCCTCTCGCCCGTTAATCCACAGCCAATGCCCGTGTCAGATTCGTTCTCATCTTCGCAGACCGTCATGCACGTGTTCGGGTCGATCAAGCAGAATTCCTCCAGCAAATACAGGGTAGCGTTGACAATAATCTTCGTCTTCTTGCTAATGCTGATGGATGCTTCATCCGAGGCGCGCAAGTTCCCGATATGACATTCGAGAGTCTCCGAACTGACACTACCAGGGGCAGTCTTCTCGATTACTGCAGTGAAGCACTGGACAATATGGATGGCGGCTGCGTGGACTACGCTTGTCTTGTCTGCATTCGGAAGCTCCTTCGCACCAAAGACGGCGTTGATGTGACTCTTCGTGCGCATGCGATCGTGAGGACGCTTCATCGGGCATGCAGGGCCATCGAGCGTCCAGAAGCGCTGTAGAAGATGAGCCACGGCTTCACGGACCGCAGCGATCTTATTCCCAATTGAAAGCTTCTTCGCCTCGACCATGGTGTTGATGTAGACGACCGTTGCATCTTCGGGTGGGATCTTACGATCGGAGGGCCAGTCGTAGAAGAGCTCTACAGTGGAAGGGTGGGAATGCGTATCAGAAGATTCGTTGGGCGACTTGCGCTTTCCGGGAGTGGCTGGAAGTATCTCCATTCTCAAGGATGACGATATCAGATGCTCGAAGTCGGTGTTAGAGCAAATCGAATTGAGAGAGATGGAAGAGATGATGGCAACAGTATACGGGAAGTATATTGCAGGAGTCACGAACACGACTGCAAATGGAAGATATGCCACCTTTATCAAATCTGTGGGAAACCCATCTCGTACGATCGCCTGCACGTCCCTTTCCAACCAACGACAGCGTCAAATCCACCTTACCCATGCCACATCGTCTCGTCACCCGTGTGCCGGATGACAGATATTGGTCGGATTGTCGTATCACACATGCAAGTCGCCGTAGCACTTCTGGATCCGCGAATGGGGATCTCCATCACTCGCCACAGCGGGAGATATGAGATCATATTGCTTGGCGTAGCAAAGCGTCCTGAGGTGCTCACTGCTCGCACGCGCCTGTGTCGCTGCGGGTAGCATAGTCTCAGGTACCGCCCCAACGTGTCGCTTCTACCTATGCACCACACACGACGATCATTGTTCTACACAATCGGCATGGTGGTCACGAACTTCACGCCGCATCATCATGTCCATTTCTTCAGGCGTTGCGCTCATCATGTTGTTTCTAGTGTTATTGCGACGAGCAGGCTTCCTTATTCCCCGGGCTATCACCCCATCATGATTGTGGTCGAAGCTTTGCGCAAGTGCGATTCATGTCTCAATCTCATCTCCACGTACCGGCCACGGATGTTCTTGTCGTGCGCGTTTCTCCGCAGCGCGGAACTTGACACTCATTACATTCGCTCACCATCTATACGTTCACAGTACCTTTGTCAAGCGCATTTTACGACTTGGAATCTGGTTGGACGATTTGTGGATGCAGATAGCATAGAGGTAGTGTGCCACTACCTAGGTACTGTATACCACCTGCAACTCCTTTCAATAACAGCTACAGTTTCCGCGTATCCCATATATTTACAACCACCCACATTCTTTCTCTTGAAAGATGCTCATATTTGCCAATGCGCGTTTCCTTGTTCGGATTCGCGATTAGCTCTAGCCAGTCATGCTGCCAAGGTAGTCTGTGACAAGCGTCGTGATCCGGACTGATGAAGGGTATCTACGGCGATTGCAAAGACAGTGTTCTCGCCCACCCAGCGGAGCTCTTCAAGCGGCGACATTCCTGGTTTGAGGAACTTGGCTGTACAGGAGTGGCATGATATGGAAGTTGTGAATTGCTGGTTGGCCAAAGGTTGGTCTCACCCAGCCAAACATCACGTGTCAATTCTTCCTCCTTATCGATACGTTCTGGTCGAATTGATTCAGCCTAGCACCAACCGGAACTCACCCATGGGTCCACCCAAGAGAGATGGTTTATTCAGACGTTGCGCTACCACGGTAGGACTGGATCACAACGACCCTATGCTTCTGCGACGCGCACACAGCAAAAAGAATCGCGGCTCATGACCAAATCAAAGACATCCTATTTTTTAACGATACTGGATGTGTCACTGCACAAGAACCGCAACGCCGACTATCCTCGTCGACCCACACAGACGAGCCACCTCTTCGATCAACAAATCGCACTTAATACTTGGGGTGCGATAGCCACACCCGCGCATCGAAATGGCGTTCCAGGTCTCACCCTTCCTGCAGGGCCGTCAGCAACCACTCCGTCTTATAAACCCAGTCATGGTCGCACAGGAAGCCGTTGGTCATTTGAAAAGATTATTCCAGAAGATGCGCGGCCGGTCAAACCCGTGTGCCCTCGATCTTCCCGTAGAGATCATCTTGATGGTCGTAGCGTATCTCGATGGATGCTCTCTCGCGTCTCTTTCGTTGACCTGCAAGAGTCTCCATGGTCTCTGGGACCCATACAGTATGCCCCTGATACTACCAGACAAGGAGAAGCTCTTGCTGTGGCTTGAAAGAGATATCCCATACATCTACTACTGTCACCATTGTACGAAGCTGCATCGCTGGCATGGGCGCTGGAGTAGATCTATAGCTCCATTCTACTTGGAGCGTCTACTATGCAAGCAAAATTCGGACAACCACTTCTACATCCCGATTACCTGCCAGATTCCTTACCATCATGCGCGCTTGGTCATGAACCGACATCTCTACGGACGCAATCACGGTTTGCCTCTTCACGTGCTTAACGAACGAGCCCGGTCCTCCCATCACCCAGATGGAGTCATAGACTCGAGGTCCCAGCACGCACGCATCTTCAACCAACAACTCCTGATACTATCGACCATATCCATGACTCATCGCCGAGGTGACCCGTTAGCACTCCGAGACCACATCGACCGCGCTGGACACCTAGTGTGCAAACATCTTACTCTTCGGCAAGGATATCCTGATTCATATCCCACACCACTTCCCCAGCTGGCTAAAGGAACCGGTCCAGACGCGTTTCTGGCCTGCAGCCTTGTAAATGGATCATGTAACTCTTGTCTAACAGACTACACCATTGACATAATCTGGCAAGGTGCAAAGAAAGGGTACAGAATCGAGGTGCTTGTTTATCGCGGGTTGGGTGATTGTCGCACACCGTTCAGCTGGCACTGGCGTACCGCTTCGCGGCTCTTTAGAGATGAACAGCCACGGCTGGCATATTCGTCAGAGTATAGGCTTGGGGGAGTTCGAGAGCAATGGAATAAAGCTGGCTATATGGCGTAGATCACTGGTCGCGCATGACAAAGTACCCATGATGGATATTTTCCTCATTTCTGCGGTACTTCTGGCTGGTGAGCACCTTCGCGCACGTTTCTGTATGTGCTGTGGAAAGAACGAGCAGCTCGCTGATCGCTTCCGTGTGACGATATTATTGGGAGTGCAGGAACGCATGGAACACTTCTTCTCATATTGTTTCGAGCGAACTACACAGTACGAAAAGGCCAATTCTATGCCAACCTTCTGTTCTCTCTTACAATTGCCTTAACTGTCATGAATTGTGAGAAATGAAATGGAAAATTACCCCTTCCGCACTTTCCTGTTGTGCAGTTTCCAATCTCGCGATTTCCCTCCCCTGATTCCAATCGAACCTGCCTACTGACAACGCAGACATGCTTGCCTGCCATTAACCAAATCGTACGACGGCAGAATGGGCAATTGCAGTCTACAGCTGCCACCTCAAAAACATCGCCAGTCCCTTCGCTCGCTGATTTCTTCTTTTCTCTCCAGGACTGACACCACTTCGAAAGAATCTTGCCTGCAATGACTTCTTCCCCAACTTCTACTTCTACTTCGACCGTCCCGGACGCGTCCGTCGCTTTTTGGTTACCGATAGGCTGTGCCCTTGTCGCTACCGCTTTCACCATTTTCTCTTTCTGCCTCCAGCTTTACATTACTTTTGTCAGAAGTAATTCTGTTCCCCCGCAACTTAATCAGACCGTGGCTGCCCTTGAGGCGATACGGGACGATATAGGTTACCTCCGGGCAGTACAGAGCGACGTCGCAGTGTTGAGGATGGCATTGACCGCGCCTGGGCAGCCACTTGCCGAGACACTGCGGACACTTCAAGAGTTGAGGACTGACCTTCTGGCGCTGGCCGAAGATGCTCACGAGATTCGCGAAGTTGTCACGGGATTGATAACGGATCGACAGGAGCCAGTCCTTCCTGTCCTTCTCGAGATCTTGGCTGAACTCCGGAAATCGAAAGGCGACCCGCAGATCCAGAGGGGGCTTCAGGCCTTCTCCTTCCAAGTTTTCTTGGATGCTCAAACCAAAGCCCTGGCCAGAGAACGGATACAGGCAACTCCCAATCCATTCCTTGACTTGGATTGATGACACTACGCACAGGTGGTGGGGGCGGGTTTCCTTTGGGGGGCTCGTTCTCCCCAGCGATATGCTCACACCTTACCGCGGTGCTGGGGTTCAGTACCCTCGTGAGAGGGGAAGCTAGGATGAGCATCATGTATATAATCTTTCAATCATTCCGTTTGCATCCTATGATGAACACTACCATTGCACAAGTGATGTCTTCAATGCCTTGATCATGTGCATGCTGCGAAATCATGTTCATCATGCATGCGACATACGATCAAAGATGCTCCATCTCTAATTTCTGGCGCAACACCAAAGCATCGGATCCAGGGGTCGAAGTGGCCTCTGGCTGACTTCGGCCATCGTCCTGAGTGCGTTCGCTCCCCAAAGGTATTGTGAAGACCATCATCAGCCTGGCATTCGTGGCGCATACTACTGCATACGAGTTGCTGAAGCGTAATGTATTAGCACCTGTGAGGCGATTATGCACCGATGTTATCTTCAGTATAGAACAAGGCTGAAGGCCAGGATCATATCCATGCATAAGAGCCTCGAAAATTACCTGCTTTCACCAGATGGCACATGATGTTGCTATCAGATATAGTTTTATTGCTCTTCCTACATGATTGTGCCTCGCCAGACATATATCCCAAACACGATAGCTCCCTCCAAAGTCGGCTGCATGCTTGTCCGCATGCTTTGAGTATGTGCGATACCGTTTGGTATGCTCGATGGATTGGAGTCGTCAAGGTTGTGTCAGTGGTCGTAATCGTTGTGTATGTGTCGGCGAGGGCGTCTCGCTCATAGCTAAAGGTTCGCGAGGGGTTGGTTGCAGTTCGACCTCTTCGAGAGGCTGTCGGCAGTGCGCACACACGTCCGGCTTGTCTGCGCGCTCAAGCCAACTCCGTAAGCAGTTGTGGCAGCTGAGCTTCCCTGGTCCAGTCAGTCAAGGTGTTGGTGAGTAGACGGATGGGATATATACCGCAGCAACGTAGCCTCTGGTAGTGAATACCATCCGCTTCAAAAGTCTCGACGCTATCGAAACATATGAAGCATTGACGGTCCAATTCCGTGTTTGCAGCGTTTCGCGCCGACTCCGCCATTAGCCGATGCAATGATTTAGGCCGTCGTATAGGCGGTGAGCTGGGTGGTCGACTGGATGGGTAGGGCTGATAACGGTAGACAGCGGAGCGCGGCGTAGGTGTGAAGATGGGTGCCGTCGACTGCCTAGCACTGAGCGTATAGGGTTGTTCGGTTGAAGGAAGAGGTCGATCGCAGGAGGGTTGGCGAGTACGACGCAAGGACTCCCAAGGTTGATGTAGAAGGCGCATCGCGCGCTCTTCACGCCGGGGAGTTATTGGTTGATACTCGCGCGCAAGTGTGAATTCGTCGTCATCAGAGGCTTCGAGTGTTGCGGCCGAACGAGCAGCCCCGGCGGCGGGAGCATTGGCAGTGTGGGCGACGCGACCATCTCGGACCTCCAGAGCAGCTTCATCGGCCCAAACGCCTTCCACAATGCGACCGGCCTCGGCGGTGCGCTCGGCTTGAGTTCGACGGGTAGCTCCAGATTGACGGGCAGTACGAGCTACGACAGCATCTCGAGCCCTACGGAGTCTCTTCAGTCTTTTCCAGTCCTTCTTCAACGCGTTGTTTGCTCCGTCGGCCGGGATCCAGCTGGGCTCGTAGCGCAAACCGGTCTTCGGATCGGTGCCAGCCCACTTGACCTCGTACCACAGTACGCCATCTTCCCGACGCTCCTCTTGAAGGACGCACTCGGCAAGGTGCTCTTCGTCTTCGGATCCTGGCGACGGTTCGGCGTAGTCGGGGCGTGCGGATGTGCGTGTGGAGCGGCGTGGCTGGCCCGAAGCTGGTGTATGTTAGTAAACACGACGGCGCTCCAACGATGAAGACAAGAAATGCGGAAGGGCTAGTAGATGACGGGAGGGGTAGCGGGCTACGTGCAAGGGCGGTCATACCAGGCGGGGTCGCCATAATGCGATGGGGCTGGCGCCGGCGCTACTTTGCTGGTGTGGGTTGGTTCGGAGCTTTGCTAGTCAGGGCGCGTGCCGTCATCGCCAGGGGTTAAGCGAGCTTCGATCCGCGGTACACGTGACTACGCGTTTAGCCAATGAACAGCGCCCATGCACGGCACATGCGATCTTCGATCCATCCCTCGCGAACGTCCAACTAGTCCGTGGCGCAATGAAGTGGATGCCAAAGGTATTCGTAGCGCCAGTGTCGTGAATGGAAGTGTTGACAGATGAAGCCTGTTGACAGCGGAGCGTTCGCGAACGTATGTCGAGTGCCCGTAAGTCTGTGAAGTGGCAAGCGACGTGAATTTGACGCCGAGAGAGCTGGTTCGAAGCGAGACTAGCTAGACTCTGAGTTCTTGCCCGGCTCGATCGATGCCTGCATGTCAACTAGCTATCTGGCGCCCGTCGGAAGTCGTGCGGTACATCGGGGCGGCCATGGAGTCGGCGATGCACTTCGCTCACTATCCGCATTCGAGGAATAAATATACACATATACGTTGGTGGTGCGTGTCGCACACTCTTGCCGGGTCATTGTCATAGGTGGTTGTGTACACGTGACGCGCACTAGCTCGTTTGGCTTCCAGGGTTAGCGCGCAGCGCGTCCTTCCCCTCCACCCCACGTCTCCATTCCAGCCACCGCTCTCTCATCTCAAAACACCATCATCCCGTGATCGCTTGCTACGACATAAATCACAGACACACTTGCTCCTTCGTGCATCAACACCAGAAGATTTGGTCAGGCTTGCGAGAACTACGGGGCGCCTTGCGGAAAGCTGCAGACATCGTCCATCATGGGATTAGCGCCATGTATCGCTCATATCTCTCGCGATCGCGCAAACAAATTGCATTTTGCGACCTTGAGCTCAGAATGCTCGACGTGACTGCTAGACAAGCGCCAGCCAGTCATTGATCTTTTCACTCGCCCAATTGATCTATCCGTCTTCGTTCAACATGGCACCCCCAACCACCCCGTCCTCCCAAAGGTTCAGGCACACGATCGACGAGCTAGTCGAACACAACCTGATCGTCGACTGTGCCGACAAGGCGTTCCCACGAGAGCTGAGTGAGCGTGTGGAGCAAATGCTGAACGCGCCGGTCATGCCTGAACAAGCTCATGCTGCACAGGAGATCGTCTATCAACATCGGGAGGCCCGCTCTATGGACAAGAAGAGTGCTGTTAACATGATGGAACCGCTGCTGCTCTTTCAGGGAGAGCGAACCGGCTATGCACGTGGCATACCCAACATCGATATCAGCCACGACTATACCATGACGACAGACTTTGTTCCAATCCCACCAAGTTCCGATTCAGATGCCCTGAGATATAAACCAGATCTCGCCATTGGGTATTTGAATCCCCGCGACAGCGAGACCGGTGTAGACTCAGGGTTGACGGAAGAGGATAACGAGCTCCTGAAGAAGTGAGTTGACGATCACTCCCCAGATTCCCATGCTGACGTTAGATTGCCAGTTTCAAGCTGAACCCCGAACTATCCTTCCCGTTCCTCACTGCCGAGTGGGAAGCAGTAGACGGACATTCCATCCTTAACGCGATGAAGAAGTCTGCTCTCCACGGCGCGACGATCGTAAATTACCATCGGCAATACTTCGAGTCCGCGTACGGCGATATTGTACCTGCGACTTCGGCCTACACCATGCACATGTCCGTTACATGCGATATGATGCTGCTCCAGCTCTGGCTACATTGGAGCGAAGGGGTGGACAATGGAAAATACTTTATGAAAGAACTGTACTCGTGCAGTTTGTCTATGGAAGAGCAGATCGCGAAGGCTCAAGCGATTCTGAAGAGCCACCTGGACTGGGCGCTTGCGGATCGGCTCCAAGCTATGAAGGACGCACTTCCCCTTTGGCAAAAGGCTCGCGCTATAGAGAAGGCGAGTCACGAATTAAAAGAGGCTAGACGCATGTCAGCACTCGCTATTCGCGGATCGGTTTCTGTCCGTTCTCACACCATCCAAGCCACGGCAAATCCAAAGACGCCTCGTAGGAGTGTGGCAACACCCAAGTCGACCTCAAAGTCAAAGGCCACCAACAGCAACCACACATCAATACCACGAACCCGAAAGAGGCAGAGGGATTCCGCTGAGAGTTACGTTCCGCAAGATCAGATTGACGAGCTCTCACAATCCTAGAGGAGGTTAAAGATCACGGGCGCCACAGCTGCCCTGGAAACGCGGGTGCTAGTGGTAGCACGACCGCCATCAGACGCAAGAGGACAACGACCACAAAACCAGTGGTGGAGGTGATGGGGACGAAGGAGGTCGGGCAAGTTGTAGCGGATGTTGCCCTGCTGCTCATCGTGAGAAGCATAAATGCCGCTCGATCTTGGGATCCTCTTCAGCTCATGCCTTGGAATAGGAGATTGAGGTTCCGGCAATGTGTTATATGGCACCGTTTTTGGTTTGGTCTCCAGATTATGTCAACATAGATACCAGCACACAATGCACCGAGCTTCTCTCCGTTTATTCTCGAGATGCCTAGGCGCAGTCATCACCAATGAATGTGTCGTATGCGCCCTTTCTTGACTAGCATACAGTTATCCAAGTACATCCAAAGCCATTGCGCATATCCTTCCTTGTGTTCTCGCTTTCATAAATGTGTTGGGCTGAACATGTGGTGAGCGAGGATGCAGCTGCCAAAAATGTGTGAGGCTCGGGAGACCGGAGACAGCATGCCACCTGCCCCACTCGTCTCTCCCATCGAACCTCCGCGTCTGCAACGGTTTACTCGGGTAAACTCCGAAAGAGATCTGGCAAGATCCAATGCGACAGATATCTGCACGACTCCCCTCAACCTTCGCCCTCACTGGCGGACTTATTGGGATGACTGCCCTGAACTGGGCGGGGCCGCAGTCGCGGTGCGGGCCGTATGTTGATCTTCAAGCTCAACGGCGCGGATCTAGCTCGGGGTGGTTCGCGCTTGGCCATCATGCGGGGCAACGCAGCTGCTGACACTCGCTCGAAAGCTTGTCATGGACTTTTTCGTCGCGGCATCGACTGGAGGAGTCACCCTACACGCACCGAGCAGTGACATAACCTCTCGACTGACCACATGGACTCTCAACATTGCGACACCTCTGACGTAGTCAGTTCCCCTGTTGGAATCCGCGAGCTGGACAACAACAGCCTATAAACTCTCGATCGATAGACAGCCTTTGACTACTTGTTGTACTGCAGACGCACAGACATGCTCGTACGGCAATCTATCCTCACTACCGACACAGCGAAAATCGGGACGTCGCTTACATCTCGACCAGTACTGCTACACGGCCGAGGCGAACGCTGAAGTCGTCACTTTTGTCACATGCTAGAGGCCGAAATAAGCGGACTGTGTGGCTTCGGAACCTCCGCATATCGAACCCCATTTTTCACACCCTAACGACTACAAAGCGACAAAGACAATCATAAGACGTGCTGAAGTGTGTTTTGGAGCAGACAAGCGGTTGAGACGCAAACATTGCTGCTGGGTTGGGTCGACGTCGTCTCCATGGTTGTGGATCGCAAGACTGCACACTCGAACATGGCAAACGGGCGTCAGATCCTTGCACTGTATACTGGGGATCGCATCGTCGACCGCAACGGTATCTCTCCTGGGATTGGAAAAGTATGGGCCTGCATGACATCGGGGGAGGCCTGTATGCACTTGCCACAGAATGTACCTTCGAGATTGAGTATCGGCTCACCCTCGAGAAGATCAAGGCCGACCACCTGCGCGTTCGCTATCCTGATCCGCTAAGCAAGATGGCCAGAGAAGTGGGAACCCTCAAAGTTCAGGACGACGACAAGCACAAGGTCGAGGCCGCTTTACCCCGGGTAAATATCCACTACTACGGAGCCAACGGGCATTCGCGAGAATTTGATATGGAGAGGGAGGCCACGCGTGGCCTCCAAATAAACAGCCTGATACAGCAGAGATCAGGCATCCGCGTGTACAAGGAGGGTTTCACGACGGGCAAAACCTTCGGTATCCTGACGAACATACACTTCAGCATGAAAGGTGCGTAGTATGCACCAGTGAAGCAGGAGGTCAGAGACAACCCCGACGAAAAGCTCAAGATCAAGGATCTCGGAATTTCCTTGGAGATATCATGGCGGCACGACATGCACAAGTGGGCCGGCATCATTAGCTGGTACGCCGAATGCACCCCGTTCGGCGTCTCAGGCGACAGTGGTGCTCTGGTCTGTGCAGTGGAAGATAGTCAAACGGTGCGCTTGGGCATACACATTGGCCGCTTGATTACCCAGGAGAACCGCAGCATGTTCTTGGGTCTCGGAGCCTGGTTCGTGGAGGGGGAATGTCATCAGCTCAAGTTGCACTTCTGACCAGCTTGCTCGTCGTCAACATCAACTATCATTTCCCAAATTGCACGACGCCCATCATTCCCCAAATTGTGCGACACTTATCATTCCCAAATTGCACGACACCCAAATACCCATTCACAGACTTGGATAAATGATGTAATAGCACCGGCTGAGCGGCAGACGAGAATATCACTAATGTTTCCCGCACTGAGTCTCAACTTCGCGTGACCCTCGTTTGGCCGTCACGCCAATATCATACTAATAAGAATCTAACATCGAACAGATATTTGAACAGGGCTTATGCAAGTCCTGATCTTACCATCACGCAGGCATCAAGCCACGTGGCGAGTCAAGTAAGAGGCTTGCCGCGTGTCTGAGCCTCCTAGTTTACACTAGCGATGAGTGATTTAGCATTACAGGTACTAGCATAGTCTTGAATGCTTCTCCTACTTAAGATCAAGGTGAAAGGGAGCTCCGTACGCGCTCAGGTAGGCAATATACTTCACTGGGCTCGATACAAATGAGACTCCTACACTCCACTTCCTACCCCATCAACTCATAACTCTTATTTCACACCCACAAACCATAACCGGCCCTGGCATTATGGCCAACAACAACTCCCTCGAGAAGCTCATCCACAGCTTCTGCGGAGTGCCGCTGCCGCCACGACTTCCGCCCGCACCAACCAAGCGTATCTCCGACATCGCATGGAGAGGTGACGGAGTGGATCCGGTTTCCTCGGAAGGCGGATGGTCAATGGAAGCGCCGGACCAGATGCAGTCCATGATGATTTGTCGTCGTCGCGCAGAGCTCGAATACCTTCGCCATAGGCACCTGGACTACTTGGACCCCGCCGTCGTGATTGGCCCGAAGTCCAACCAGAAGGACTGTTTTGAGCTAAGGGGGGCAATGAGGCAGGATGTGTCCATCATACATGGCAAGTTAGCTGGCAAGCAGTTATTCCTCCTCCAGACTTTGGAGGCGGAAATTATGCTTTGCAACGTCAAGACGAGCGCTCGCGATCATTACCAGAGAGTCCTTGAACTCAAAATCTTCCCGCTTGTCGTGAAGGCGCTCAGGCTGAGGTCAGGTGTATGAGCCACGCTCGCACTTATATCTTCGGTCGTGAACTTCATCAACGAAGACATCAATTTACGTATTGATGCGGACTTTACGTTCAATCATTCCGTGAAGCATGGGGTAAACAACGGATGAACCTGCCACTTCATTAGCACTGGAGTTTGCCAGGGACTGGGCCAAGGGTGCACTGGAACTACTCTTTCCCCTGAAGAGACACGGTTGGAACGACTGTCTGGTCCACATTCAGTTAATTTTGTCATAGATCTAGCATTGCTTTTGTTTACTCAAGTCTAGGATACATAGCTACGTGTTGTTGTATGATATTACAGCCGCAACTGGTCCTCTAAGTGCCTTCCCTTGATACATATCCGATACACACTGCCTGTCCTTCATTAAACCTGCGACCGATAGCGAGCTAAGGAAATTGAACTAGTCTTCGCTTAGCCCAGAACCCCGCGAGGACGGTATGCAGTATATGATGTTGGCTCTGGGCTGACATCGCGGAAATTTGCGGCAGCCGACGAAGGGCGAAGACGGTGCCCTTCCCTGGAGTCGGAATTCGAGGAAGAGTCGCGAGATGTTTCATCCAGGAAAGGATTTGTCGGGCTGACGGCATGATGACCTCCGGCACTCTTCGATACGGGATGCATTTCCTGGTTGTCTTCCAGATCCGAGTCGTCTCCTAGGCGTTGATGATGAGGTCCAGCGTGGCCAAGCTTACCATTGCAGTCGTCGCAACGACGTTTGCCACAGCAGCAGCAAAGATGACGTGACAGCCACGAACGCGGCATCTTGGCGTCCGGGCCACGGATAAAGCGACCGGGATGGACTATGTTCCACACAAAGATGGCCAACCACATTGGAGCTGACTCCAAGACGTACAGGAGAGGCTCGTTGCTCGGCAGAGGGTTGCTTGCGCCAAGACCGGCGGAGAACTCGGCGAGACGGTAGATGATGCGAATAGTGATAGCCAGCAAGCATGCGTACAGTGCGTACAGCAACCATTTCCAGCCACCAATCTTGTCCGCGGGCAAGCGTCCCACCCTCTCCGCCTGGAGCTGGTCGCGGTGAAACTTGACGACCAACCCCAGAAACAGAACAATGAAGCCTTCCTGCATACCGATACCACCCATGTATATGTTCAAGCCCTTCTTTTGTGCTTCCAGACTTGCACCTGGACCTGCCATTCCACCGCCGATGAGCTGAATGACAAAAGAGACGATGTCGAGGGTGACGAAGATGAGTGCGAGGATGGAGGGGGAGAAGATCCAGACCTTGCGAGTGGGTGAGTAGAAGTGAACGATGCGGGCGAAGACCATATAGGCGAAGGCGTTCACCCAGATAGGCGCTACCAACACCAAGATCTGAGCGACCGTTGCAATGCCAGAGGATTGTTGGTCCTTGGAACCAAGAGCGCGAAACGCATATGCGCCAGTTTCCCAAAGAGCGGCCATGATAATAACCCAGCAGAAGCCATTGCGGTACACTATTGCTTGAACCAGATGTGCGATCGTGAGCATGCCAAACAGCACGGAGAAAGCTACTGCCGCGGCGAAGTTGGGAAAGTATACCCATAACGCATTGCATGCCTCCGCAGGCACGTAGCCATCGAGCCCGGGAGTGGCGTATGAGCTGAAACCAGGCGTGCAGGTCTCAGGTGGAAGGTCGAGTGAGAGTGATGGTATGGAAGGTTCTGCGATCGATATTGTGGAGAGGTCTAACGAGAACGGCGCAATGTCTGGTGCGAAGTCGTCATCGCGACGAGAAGGCGGAGCGGTTGCTGATGGCACGGAACTTATGACATCTCTAGCGGCATTGGCTGGGGAGGGTATTGACGTGGGTGTGGGTGAAGCGATGCAGTGGAAGGGCAGTAGGAAGGCGCTGAGAAGCGCAAGTGTATATCTCATGGTATGAGCAGCACGGGAAGCAGATGTAGATATCTGTGATGTTTTGTGCGGGCAATGAACCCACGGGGCATTTCACCGTTATACATATTGACTAAAGGAAGCTGTTGTTGATACATACGTAGGCAATGCTGCTCTAAGGTCGTGGACAGCGAGGCTGAGGATGGAAGACGTACGCACCTCGCAAGCCTGTCTCGATCGGGCGGCTGAGACATGTACTGTAGATGTTGCTTGCGGATGGGGCGTAAATGGCTTGCATAGCGTGGCTGGCGGCTGTAAGCAGCCACCTCCCCATATTTGACGCTGGAGAGTCGCTTAGCCCCTGGTAGGGATCGCGCGTGCGAGAGATTTTGGGTGATAAGATGCAGCTCGTGCTGGAGAATGAATTGCCGTCGACATGGTGGTACAATGGGTCCGGTGGTGAGAGACGTTGACCGTGCAACCACTCCGAACCGATGTGCGTGTTGACCGCGACACCAGGGTTGCACCCCTTGGAGGAATTCTCCCAACTAACCTGGGAACGAGGCGGAGCGCTACGGTTAATGTGTAGGGCGCCTTACCAGTTGGGCGACGTTCGCAACTCCCGCTCAGTCTTCTGTCCCACGTTTGAACGTGTCCCTCCTTCTGGAAATAGAGCGTCGCAGACGTATCAGCGTGGAAGGTAGGATCTAGAAGCCGTTATGCGGACACCGGTTGCGCGGCCGTTGAACTGGGCATGGCAGGGACAGGAATGCGGCGCGGACAGGGGTGAGCGAGACGGACGCCCAGGTGAAAGCCAGCGCAATTCGAATGAAGAGCGCCGCGAGCCGCGGAGACCGAGCATGAGGGAGAGATGAAGATGAGGGTAGGGCCTGAAGGACGAGACGAGGGGCATCGTCCACGCTAGTCCGGTTCTGGCAAAGTCTGTACCGGAAAAAACCAAGGTGACAGTGGTTGCAGCACACTTCCGAATGCCACCCTCCGACCGGATTACCATGAGATACCCTGGAAATATTTACAGACACCGACTTCAGCCGTAGCGTTGACTGCTGTCAATGTCGCAAATGGTGCCATGATGTTTTGGTCGCGCGGTCGAAATGTGGAAAGAGTCATCTGCGCTCACTGAAGCCATTATGCCTCATTCGAACAGAAGTCGCAGTTTTGATCAAAAGGTGAGCGTTTGTCACAATCACGTGAGTCTACTGGCGGTCCCACTCCTTCATCCATGATTGTGGCTGGGGCGGCGGCCTAGACGACATCAATCTCTACACGACCAACGCTTTAATTCGCAACCACCCATAGCTTCCCCACAATGCCCCTCGGCAGCCTCGATACGGATGCGGTATACATGGCAGCGCAGGTTGTTGAAACACAAGGCCGCTGCCTCATCACTCGACCGGCTACACCGGACTGGGCCGGGTCATACGACTTTGACTTCGTCCTGGATCTTGACGAGAGCCTACGTTTGCTCCTTGATCAAATGGAACATAGAAGAGACCACTACGGCCGTGATGCTATCGAGTCGCATCCTGCCCATACACCGGAGGCGATCTTGGCGAAGCATTGCGGCACCGAACATGGGAAGGCGCATCGCGAGGGCAGAATGACCATGGGCGCTTCTACACCGGAGGAAGACTACATGCGGGATCTTTGGGAAGGCGTACCTACCAGGTACAAACAAAAGATTCCCTTGCCACAGCTCTACCCCGACTACACCAGGAGCGTCGGCGTCGCAGCCACGGTACCATCTTCTCACCAAACCAGCGAATCTACTGTCATCCAAAAGCACTCTCGCGGCTCAAACAGCAGCGACACAGATGATCAAGATGCCGTCTCTTCTCGGCCACAGCGAGGTGACTGGACCGTATTGATCAGGCCGTCCGAAACCTCCAGTCAAGGTACCCTTCTGCACGACTCTACCTGCGTCCCGAGATTCCCCGCGCGTAGGGTTAAAGATCCGTCTCCATGGATGACATCTGGATGAAACGAGCAAAATCAGAGTCGGAGTTTCCAGCGCACACGATATCGATACTTGCCGAGCTTCCGACATCTGTGGCCGATTACGTCAAGAATACCGGAGAACGATGCGCCGAACGGTTCACAAGCATTTGGGCAAAGAGTGGTACGCAGCACTTGGTTCCACAATGCTATTATGCTATTACCTCCCTATATCTCCATTTCCAAGACCAGCATGCGGCGGACGTCAAGTGCCAGGCGCGATCTTTCGATACAGTCGAGATAGGGCATGTCGTTGGGTCTGGCTCACATGTGTGCGAAGAAAGTGAAGTTATCCTCTTTCTACGACACTCTCAGCTAGTAGTTGCGCTTCCTACGCGCTGCTATAATGAGCTGCGTCGCTTCGTAGCCTTGTCACTTGGAAATAATTGGCAGTGGAGATGACGCAAAGATCTCGCCAGTACAACGCATAAGATAGTCATATGCCATGAAGAAAAGAGGTCCAACAAGCTCAAATCCACAGAGCTACTCAAACCATGAGCGTGGCCTACATGTGTCTGCTTCGTGAACTACTGGTGCGTTTTTGGACTACCACATACAATACACCTACTGCCACAAAGGGGGTAATTGAATGTTTCCCTGCTACACGCGTTTGCTCCATCTTGATCTCGATTCCATGGCCAAAAGATGGCCTGACGAAGTCCTCCACCGCCGGCAATCCCCTTTTCCAATTCTGAAACATGAGGTATCGGGGTTTCATGAGACCGAGGAAAAGGAGACCAAGGTCTCTGCGTTGGACATACGAGCTTTTGCGCATACCGTGTTGAGGCAAGCGGACCCGGATTGATGCAGGCGGAGCTTGCGGGTCACACTCCACCATAAGGGCGGGGAGTCCCTATTGATCCCAATGCTATGCGTCAAAACGCATGACGCGCGCTGATGCTAATCTCGCCAGCATTGTCTCCCAGGTGTCGCTATAGCAAGCATGAAGACGTGACTGGATGGACAAGAGTCATTCTCGGGCACCAAGCCTTCTTACATGTTTTCATAAGGTTCTCCATGTTCGATGGTGAGAGCGAGGCTGCGTCATTGTGGCCAATGAATATCAATGGAACAGAATAAGCTCACACACCTTATACGAGGAAAAAGCTGAGCAGGTCTGCAGGCTATATTAAGCTAAAACCTTGCAAAGACGGTGACCTAGCGCTAACGTTTGCTCTAGGCTGTTTAGTTTCCTCCTAGTTTGGCGTGCACACAATGTAGAAGGGATCGCGAGGTTAGCTCTATAGTTAAGGCTGCATAATCTGTTCTCATTTTAGGAACATGAGAAAGCGAGATACTTTTAGCATTAGCTGATATGGTATTGTACCCTGAAACTGTCTCCCCATATACGGGTGGTGATTGCTCCGTCAAGATGCGACCAACTCCCATTCTTGATCCTTTTCAGCTTCTCATGCATGTCCGTCCATACTCGCATTCAAGGACCTGTTCACGGCATCTCTGCTAGCCGCCTTAGCACTGCCACTATGCGCCGATGCCCTCACCGGTTTCCCATCCAACTCCCCAGTGCGTCGCCCGGCATCCGCGGTGTCAAGGGCGCCGAGCCTCCGCGCGTACTTGTTGGCTCCCTCTGCTGTCTTCTTCTACCCACTGGGTCAGTGCATGTAAAAGATTGGGTGGGCCAAGTCCTTACGACGATGGACTCCACCCTGCGTCGGATAGGCAAGCGCTGGTTATGTTCCCCCAACGATTGCTTGCAGTCCATGTGGAAAATGAATTCCTCTGCATCTCGCTGAACGGCCCGCAGTTCTTGCCTGATGCGCAGCGCGCGTTCGTCGAACTCGTGTAAGAAGGCGCGATCGCGCAGGGTCGCGGCCTGCAGTGCCGTTTCTTCAGCTTGACACTTGGCTTCCAGCGTCGCAAAATGGTCCTGGAGCTTGCAGTAAGAGACACTGTGGTCGGGAGCTGTCGCCATATTCTCGCGGCGCACTTGCAGTACGCTCGTGTGTGCAGGTCTGGGGTGTTTGAGGAATGATGTGTCCTGAAGAGAGGGAGAAGAATATGGTCGATGCTGATTGCAATGAGAGCTCAAGAGGATAGAACGATGTAGCTCTTTGATCCCACCGTGCAGATTAGATGCGTGTGAGGTGAGTGAGGATGTGGAATGCCCCGTAACGCTTGTCGTTGTGTAGCAGGTGAAGGTGATGAGTGAGCCGTGACGGTACCATCAACTACGGGTCCACCCCGTGGAAAAAGGATAGACTGCATACTCAAGCATCGGGGTCAGAACAGGCTGGAATAGACGCAGTAGCAGTGGTACTAGGAGAGAAGAGGAGAGTATGTATTCTTCGTAGCTACAACTATCAGAGATATGCGAAAAGAGAACGCAAGATCCCAGAATAAGATTGAGAGTACACAGTTGAGGCATGAGATGATGTGGATAAAGATGTCAAGGTCTGGGTCAGTCGATCATGTCGCCGATATGGAGCTAGTCCTCTTACGGTCCCGAGGTCAAGCTTCAATTGTGCACATGAGGACGTACGCGAGCGCGAATCTGGTCCAACGCGACCCCGCAATGACATCTCGCCACAGCACGTCTGGATTCGAGTGTCAGCCCGATTGCACATTTCCCTTCATCCTCCGCATCGCAACGAAGGAAGAATTGCGTCATCGCGGCTCTCTCCATCAGTCTCGTCGCGTCATGACTATTCGAGCTCGAGCTCGCCCCAAGCGAACCGCTCCAGCTGTCGAGCTCCTCCTCAGGAGCCGGGGTGGCTGAATCATGCGCGCACGAATTCACTCATGCACGCAAAGGTGCTGTCTTCAAGTCCGGTTTTCGAGAGCAATTGCGCTGGTACGGCATCTTCCCCTCCCAGAAGTGGAATGGCAGCTGCTGAATTCCTCACCTAGACGACCTCCACGACCGATGCGATGGCCACAGCCCAGCTGCTTTTGCGGGGAACAGCCCGAAGCAAGGACAACGCGCATGCTTGACGTCCGTAAACTCCCTGCGATACCTCCTCCCCCACCACAGAAGCGGCCCCCTTTCACGACATGCAAGACTTCATGCATGCGCCGAAACGAGAGTGGCCGGAGAAATAGAAATATGAGTCGGATTGGAGTAGTCTTTGGCGGCAGTAGAACCTTCCGACCATGGGTTCAGCCGGGCCTCAAATATCGTGGTGCAGGGGCTCAGCGATGGGATGGGTATGAGCTGCCAGCAGCTCCATGTGGCTTTCTCCTCCTGTCCCGATCAACACTCTTTCCTTACTCATGGAGGCTGGATAGCAGCAATCACGTTCTTGACGACGTCGACATCTTCATGTATCCGGTTTCCATGCTCCTGCTTCCGCAGGTAATATTGCCTTCTACCTTGCTAGCATTGTATCACTGATCCCTCTGTCTGACTTGGATGATGATGAAGGTGGTAATCTCACATCGAATCGTCTTCGGTCGCTCCCGCGCGAATACTACTTGTTGCTTCCCTTGAACCTTGTCATAGTGCCGAATCTCATACGATAAGAATCGAAACACTGGTTGACAGTTCGAGTAGTGGCAATGTCGCACTCGCGCAAGGGCTGTGCGTTGCTGCCTTCAGATGACAGCAGCATCTGTTCGAAGAGAATCTTGCATTTCACCGAAGCCGAGTGTAGTAAGCATATCAAATTGCTTGTCAAGATCTTCTCATCATGGAGTTCAACCCGGTAGGCACCAAGAAGATGCACTCACTATCGGAGGTCGACCAGATGACGCTGACCCAAAGCAGCCTAGCTCGGGTTGCCGTCACTGCCATCCATACATGTCATCGTGGCCGTGAGCTCCTTCCCCCTCATCCAAACACGCGGCCCTTCTCTCGCTTTTCACCCCACATCATCCAATTCGCCAACAATGGGCATTCGTGGCCCACCGTCTCGCGTATAGCATGGGTACCTCGTTAGCAAAGGATGCCCGAGCACTACAACGCCAGATCTCTACCTTGCACGCAGACTCGGAAGCCACGCTGATCACATATTCCAAGCTACTGCACAAGTACCCCGAAGACCGTCGCGCCTTGCTCGGACTGCTCGACGCGACCGCACACAGCATCATCGAGGGGTGGAGGCTACGAGCGCTGGATGACCACACGAATGCACGAGGAGCCTTCAATAGCCTGGAGAAGGGACGCTGGGAAGCGTTCGGCTGGCTTGAACTTGATATCGCCTTCGCATCGGTCTGGATCGACAAACCAACCTTTCTAATTCAGCTGCGAGCGCTGCACGACAAGACCAAGCTCAACTGGAAAACAGCCGTTGGCCTCATCGCAACTGCTAAGGGCAACGCTCGCGACGTCAAACCAAAACACATCAAGCACGTACTAGAAGAAGCGCAAGCAACTGAGAGAAGCGTAACAGTCACGCACAGAAAGACGGCTGTTCACGGTGATCAGAGAGAAGTGTACGGGCCTGCAACTGGCGAATGGGAGGAGCAGGAAAGCAGCGTAGAGCAAGACGAAGACGGAGACGTAACGCTCGTAGAACACGACCTCCCGGCGCAGAAGAGCCCCGATCATCCACCCATCACCCAGTCTGATCCCTCAACCTGGGGCGAGGACGACACGTGCTTAGAGGACGGCATTGTCCCGGTACACGAGACCGGAAGGCAGCATCTTCAACGTCAGCATCTCGACGAGCAGCGTATCGACCCGCAACAACTCAACCAAAGGCGCCTTGCCACGATGGCCACAAGCAATGGCCAAAGCGTACAGCCTGAAGATCGGGTCGCGATCGTGAAGCGGTGGAGGCAGGAACTGGAAGACAGTCGCGCGAAGGCAAGACAGTCTCGGGAAGCCAATGTTGCTGCCGGCGTACATCTCGAGGAAACGACCAACACATCGAATCTGAACGCACGCAAACGAGTCGCGCGTGTCGCCTTTGGTATACCAGATGATGAAGGTCAGGTGGGTGGTGAAGCCGCTGGAAAGGTTTTGGCTGATGCGACGGCCGAGCTGGAACGCACAGCAACGGCGTGGAAGGCCGATCGGGAAGAGACTGCACGGAGGGAGGCAGAGTTTGTCGAGATCACGCGTGTGATCCTAGAAGGGGTATGAGGGCTGGAAGTCGATGGCACAACACTACCACTGCGGCGGCTATGAACATGATCAAAGCGAATCGAGGGGGTATGAATTGGTGCGACCCGCATATGTAGCGTACTCACCGTCACGGAATGAACGTGATTCTATATTTGGTGTAATAATGTAACCTCATGTACCCAGCAAGACTCTGCCTTTGGTGTTTCTCCTCGGCGTCACATCTCCACCCAACTCACCACGGGGACATCTGCTCTGGGCCAGACTACGGGTAGCAACAGCTGTATGACTGATCAACGCGTTTCGATCTCGTCAAAGTGACCCCTTCAACCTCCCCGGGTCTCGGGCCCTTACTATGCTGGCAGTGTACTACCTGCACCCGATACAAGAAACGTGCTGAACGGGATTTCTGCTTACAGCCGACTGAGACACGTCTCAGCGCACCCACGATAACCTGGTTGCCCTCATAACCATGCCTATTCATGCCGTGCAGGAGACGACCGTAGCGTAAGACGCCGCTGGCTTCGCTAAACGGAAAGTATCCTTTGAGCACCATCAATGCTGTGAACATATGTTTCCCTGGTGACATCGATCGATATTGAGGGCGGATGGCTGGGTCGGCGCAATGTCGTTACTTCTGATATGTTCGCATCGGTTCGTCCGCTGAATAGCATATCTGCTGAGAGATGTAGTTAGCGTCGGTGTTTGGGGGTGTCTTCATGGACTGGAAATACGCACCGGAATAAGCTCGCTACTTAAACAGCTCTCGGCAGTCTATCGGCGTGGCTCTCGCGCATCCTTAGCGCAACGAGGCGCACATATCTGCGACTGCTTCAATCGGCACAAAGACGTAGGAGTTGGCTACCGCATCCAGGAACGACCCATCGTGGACAAGATTGGGCGACCGGCGATGCGCTCCACGCGATAGGCACTTCCTTAGCCGTGGTCTGTTGTTGGATATGTCGAGTGGTCGGCATTGGTGCTTGGAGACGTCTGCGCACTCGCTAGCTCATGGTTGTCTTCTGTCGGCGCTGTGCCTTTCGCACCCGTGATTGTCGTGGCGCAGTGTTGTAGAATTCGGATTGCAACACCTGCGAGATCGTATCTGTCCATGCGTGAGTGCGCATCATGTCACAAGGTGGAGGTAATCTGGATCTAGGGAGCGGCCGAGGTAGACAGATTAGGCAGGGACCCTCGACATCGTTGGCGCCCACGTGGCGAGAACGTGGTAGCGCCATTAGATCTTGATAAACAGGTGGTGCCAATGTATACTTTCATCCCAATACTTTGTTGTAGAATGCGATGCGGAATGCGATTACCCCTAGTGACGCTTCTGTCGAAGCCGAGTGGTTTGCACTCATCACCGTAGCCATGACCAGATCATCGCCTGGTCTGCGATCCATGGCGATTCGCATGTGGAATGGAACGCAAGAAGTTGCCCTGCGGCATGTGATCGAGGGAGTCATCAGTATCGACTGAAGAATAGTGAAGGCTTGTGAGATCGGCCATGTCCCCCATACTGCTCACCCTCGACCCGATCAAGTGTCCATCTTGGACATTCTACGTCCGCCATGCGCGCGATCATGTCTATGCTCAGGCCCCGGAAGTTGGCTCTTACTTCCATTATCGGTTTCCAATGCCTTCCGGTCGGCCTCACCGCCATCTTTTCCGAGGATATGACATTGGTGCAGGTGCTGGTCATGTTTTCTCTCGGATCCATTGGAAAAGTCTGCTGCCGTTGCGGCGCATGTCAAAAGTTGCCGTCCTTCCGTTGTCGGGCGATTGATCATCGCCGCTGGTTGAGTCGCACAACAGCGTTGCGGATGGCCAGGATAGACTTCGGCAGATTGTGGCTGCCAGCGATGGCTTCAGGTCGCGATGACTTCAGGCGGCGATCTTTATTTTATTCTGGTTGAATATGGCGAGTCTAGGCTGGCAGCGACGCCTATCGCTTGTGATTGAAGATGCTGTGTCGCGATGAGGTTGACGCGCGGTGGGGTGGCTCGCGCGTCATCGGGCACTGCCCGCTCTCATTGGCTGATCAGCAGGTGGGCGATTTTGCCGACCCCGCGAAACTCGAAGCCGCCACACTCCTTCACCTCACATATGCATCCTCGTTCCATTCATCATTCCCGGCCCATTCATCATTCCCGGCATTTCTCGTAGCACACATGATGTCTGTGCTCCAGTTTCCGGGGCAGGAATCCGTCAACCTATTGCGCATACGTGGCCCGCGCGATGCTCATGTGTGACAAGGACCATTCCACCCACGTCCGTTACCCTGTCTAGTTTCTGCATCCGTCCAGCGTTATGTTGATTCTCTCTGTCATTTCCTATCGGTCGACTGTCGCGGATTCCATGTTTCGAGCCAGTCTCCACGGCCTTCTTGGTGTCCCCAGGAACGGAACACGTTCATGGTACTGGTCGTGTCAATGACGGGTTTCGATACATGCGCCTCAAAATGAGTTTTCCTGCGACATTGATATTCTCTGTATCATTTCCTTATGGTATAGAAAACATTTAATTTTGGTGTCGACTCAGCATATTGCCATGTATCACCGTACTTTAGCCTGTTACTACATTTGACCTCACACTTGCGTTAAACGCAACGAGAAGAAGCCACGTATGAAGCCAATCGGTGGAACATCTGCGTCTGTATTCATTGGTAGACGGCCGCCTCTTTGCTATAATGTCGCGGGTGGAGCTTCGTCGGATGCGGGTCGTTGCGGCGCTAGCGCCAAGGATGTTAGGGCATGATGCAGGTACACAAACAGTTCGAACGCGCACTTGAATCAAAGTGAAAAGTACATGCGAGCCACCCGACACTCGCTTCTTCTCGCGCTTCCAACCGTTCACTGTCATCGTAAAAGACACTAGTCAACGACACGACTAGTTCCTTTCCAACGTCATTAACATGGAGCGACCGCGTCCGCGACAATCACGTCCAGTCAACGATATATCGCCCCAATCCGGCAAACGAGCGGTCAAGTGCGCAGAACATGAGAAGCTTGAGAGACGCATCATGGTGAAATCTGAGCAACTAGAAAGTGCGTCAATATTAACCCACTTTCTCTTCCCCAATGCTGACCTTTGGCCAAGTCAAGATCGAAGACTGTCCCTCATCACCGCCCGTATCTTCCCACGCACACATCGACTCCTCGTCTTCAGAAGCTAATATAAGCTCCCCGTTATATTCAAGAGATCTCAGCACTCGTGCGTCTCTACAATCTTCATTTCGGCCAATCATCCCCACCACCTACACAACATCTCTGAACAAGGGCGATGCGTGCATCCACACTGCCCAAAGTCTTCGAGCTGCCGGATTCATTCACCCCTCATGGCCCGAAGTTCGATCGCGGGCACCCTACGTCCTGCCCAGGGGCTGGTACCGAGCATCAGATGAGAACGGCAATACGTACTTCTACAATGGCTTGGGCGTTGCGACCTGGCTGCGACCGACGGAGGTACCAGGTTTGCTTCCGGTCACTCAAGACATGGTAGACCGATACAATAATCCACGAGCCTGGGCAGAGGCTTCACTGCACACCACCAAGCCGACTGAGACACTGAATACCCCTCCGATCACCCAAAGTCTGGTGAATAAGTACAATAGTCGAGCCGAGACAGAAGAGGCAGAGAGGTTACCGCAGACCCCCGAGCAGGCTGACGTGCCGACTGACCAGCCCGAACCTGAGGAAATCCCACACGCGCAGCAGCCCACACCTTCGGGCTCTCAAGGCGCCGTTCCATACAACGCGAGCTCAATGCCATGGGCACCCCGCCGCCCTTCGCTGCTCCGCTATGAAGCCTCTGCCAGATTTTCAGAAAATGGAACCCGTCATGCGCCACCGGAATTACGTCGCTCAAGATCCCCACGCTCCCCACCGCCAGCCCTTCGTAGACCTCGCTCCGTCGAACGTGGTCGCGGGGGAGTTCGTTTCGCCCTCGATGAAGATGAAACCACCACCACGTCCACTACCATTGCTGCAGAGACGAGGCAAAAGTTCTACAGCAAAGAACCATTCAGCCACCAAAAGGGCAAGGAACACATCCAAACCTGTTATTTCTGGAACCATCCGACCATTCCTCGCTGCACTAACGGCAATCGCTGTCGATTTATGAACGAATGTAGTCATTGCCATAGTACGGCTCACGGGCGCGCTCACTGCGACAGTGATCTTGGTGAAGGTTATCGACGTGGTCCACGCCGAGAGGGGAACGCATACTCACGTCGCTGACATACTTCATGCGACCGCGCATCCAACAAGGGAAAGACAGAGCAGGCGAAGAGGCTTTGTCGCCGAGCGCAAAGGAGGGAGTGTACCGACGTGGATGCGGATGATGGCGGTCAGCGAGAGGATATGGTGGCCATCTTGAGAAGATACGGCGTGTGGCTTTGTAGCGGCGAGCCTGCAAAAAAGCCGAGGATTTAGTTAGCAGTTTGCTCGGTGAAATGACGGATGATCTCAAGGCAGAGCTGATACAACGCATGTTGATCGTCGCTCTAATGTGCTGCGCTCTTGCAGGCCTCCCTTCTTCGCGTATTCTCGTCACGAAAGCTCTCCCGTCACTTCGTGTCCTGATCAACACGTCACTGTGTTGTTCCTTTGGTGGCGCGGCTGAGTTTCGATGACAAAAATCCATGGGGATTGTGGGTACCTGAAGGTTGAACTTTGAAGTTTTCAGGCCTGCCTTCTATCAGGGTTCAATGCAGCGACCTCGGCTGATTAGTAAGGCTCCATCTCGCCTATGGTGTTGTCTTGCAACAGCCCCGGGGCACCTTCCCAAGTCATCAGCAACATTTTGCCACAAATGCTACCACACCGAGCGTTGCATTCAATTTACCCGAGCAGAAACGCGACAGAAGTTGAATAAGCTCTGTACGTGACGAGTGGCATGTTGTTAGTAGATAGCACTGGTCAACCTGGGATGTCATCCTCCCCCCGCGACGCGCTTGCGCTCAAAGCGCCATCACGTGATGATGACGCGCCTTATATGGCACGCCCAACTCTTGTCTTAGAGGTACATGCCAGTTGTCATCATATCGCGTGTCGCATCTCTTCGGTTCTATGCTTCAAAGAGGACAAGACAGCTTCGACTTCTGCATTCGAGATCACTGCAGGTTACGTACCGGCTTGATACGACACTGCTGCGGAAATGCGGAGATGGAGCAGAAGCTATGCTGATCAAATACTGCAACGTGTTGAACTGATCCCGAAATCAGCATGCATGCAACCCTCTTGCTAGTCAGGCTCACCCTTAGTTGCGCTCTAGTTGTTTTGCCCGGGTAAACCTCTTGGATGGCGTTCTGTAGACGTTCTCCGTAAGCGGTTAGACTGTTGAAGGTGACTCGGCAATGTCGCAAGACGCGTCCGACTTTCTCATGCGAGCCTGTACTCACCATATTGCGGACACTCCTCCGCACCGCTACGCATTGCGCCATTGCACCTCAAGCTCCCACGTCACATATCATCAACTTCATCATGTTGCGCCGCTCGCGATTCCTTCATGTAGCGCTGTCGCCGTTGTGGCCACGTCTTCTTCACAAGCATGTCTATCGTCCTCCATGCCATTGCGCGCTCTACTGTATGCCTTAGATGGACCGGTTTCACTTTCTCTGATTAGGAAGTGGCTCATAGCAGAGACACAAAAGGGTAATAGGAAGGGCAGTAGCTTGCAGTCAATATCAAGGCGCTTGTGAAGAAGATCATGAATTGATACGTATTAGCAGAAGCCCAAAACGCTTCTCGCGGAAGGATATCGTAAGCGCAAAGTCGTCTCGCTAGCGAAAGTTGTCGTAATCAGACCGGCCTGAGAAGACACACCCGTCTTCTTCGAGCCGCGTCGAATGAGTAAAAACGTCCCATTCGCTTGTTCCCTGCAATCGCGTTTATAAATAACCCCTTCCAGAACCGCAAGATCAATGGCGACCGAGTCACCGTAACATTGGCTATGGTAGAGCCCTTGACACCACACTGATCTCAACTATATCGTCAGCCCAGAGCAAGCTCATGAGGTATCGCATGTACTTACGACCGTTTCGACCGCTTATAGCTCGAATATATCCACACGAACAAGCTCCAGCATGACTTAATAAGCAATGAGCACTAATAATGCGACGATCAGCCAGTGGCGATGAAACGGCTCCGGAGCTTCTGCGAGCGTGTCTTCAGTCCGTTCCGGAAGACGGCGAGTGTGGTGACAAAGCCGGACCACTGGAGCCTTAGCCATTTCCTGAGTTTGACTAAGGGGGACGAGCTTTTTGATTGCGTAGCGTGGGTAGTCTTTTCATTCATGATAGCGGTGTTGCACCTTTGAGAATTCGTTGTCTTGGGAGTGTTCGATGACAGCGGAGGAAGTGGATAAGTAATTCACCAGGCGTCCCTTGAACGCTGAAAGATAAACCGTCAATGGGTGACCTGGTTGAGATAGAGATTGAGTGCGCGGTGAGGATTGTGAGTAAGTTTGGTATGGAAGTGAGCGCCGGTCGAGCAAGGCAAAAGAGCGCAATTTAAAAACCTATACCGTTGCCTTCCACTAAATCGGGCCCTTGCCGGTTGTGTCAGACAAGTCAGCTGTTCAACTGGCTCGATTATGTGTGCACCTGATCGTCCTGCCTCAAGAGATTCAACACAGTGAAAGATGCATGTCATGTGTCAGGACAAGAGTACATTGTGCATCACCAAGGAGCTTCTCGCTCGTGAGGTCTGGTGAAATGGCGCTACAGGGACACAATGACGAGATAAAAGTCACGATTCAACAGTGTCGCCCAATACCAATTTAGGTTTTTTTGAATTATGAGTTGATGCGATGTTACGAGATTTGAGTGATACCTAGGTAATGTCGGTCATGACGCATCGCTGGTGGTTGCGGCCAGCCCTGTGCGACGTCACAGCGCTACCTATGGCCCACTCTCATTCACGTGATAGCGATGCACCTTCTACGAGACCTGCAGGGCTTGGGGAGATATCGACCGTAGATGCGCGTGTCCAGCCTCAATGCTTCGGATACCTCGCCGCAGAAACCTTACGACTAACAAGCCCTCTGCTCTTACACCAAAAACTCAGATCTCTTATACTGTTGGCGGAAGTTGCTGATAACACTCTTTTCCCGCCCAACGATGTCGAGCTCCCGGCATTGTACCGGCGATCGAGTGCAAAAGATCTCATCGAAGTGCGATTACTTTCGTTCGGGACGATCGCTGGCTGTCTATTACGCTGAGAGCGACATCACCAGCGAGTGTCGAAAGTCCAACACTCACCAGCCACTTGCGGCATTGACCGCGCTTTCGGCCATGTACTAAGAGATTACACCTCTGCGCTTCCAAACGTATTTTAAGTACAGGTTATTGAGATCACAGTTAGATGATCAATCTATATCTCGGCAAGACATTGTAATAATGGTACAAAACGTGTTGCATGCGCTTCTGGCTCTTTTCCATCGAAGTAGGAGGGCTCTTCTAATATTTTGCACATTTGACGTCCTTCCATGTTTATCCGGGCAATTATTGTTATGGTAATTATTTATAGTAGACCTCGGGAGCAAGGGAACGATCTTGGGTTGTCTAACTTGGTCGGCGCAAATAGGACATGAAGGCTGACCTCAGCACGCCTCCATTTTGTGGCGGTGGAGTGTTTCTTTACATCGCCCTACCGTCTGCAGCATGATGAGCTATATCCAGACAATGCTATGAAGTAAATGCAGCCTGCTGAAGCTATTTTGAGAGCCAGCGAGGCGTATTCGACGTCGCGGAAGTGTCGCACTTTCCACGCGTTAAGCCCGCTTCTCCAGAATCCTCCACCCCGTTCAGGGTCGGGCGCCTGAAGCAACCAAGATAGCAGCGAAAGAGAAGAGGAGTAGAGTGGACATACTCAGCTGGAGAAAGTCCCACGTATAGTTTAGCAAGAGGGCGCGAGGACAGCGATCAAGCTTGAGCAATCGCGGCAGGCTAGATAGATCCAGTCGTGAAGGCACTCGATGATGGGCAATGTCGTGTAGAGGCTGAGTGCTGCAAGCGCGCGGTATTGCAAGGACGGAGATATATCGGCTTGAATCTTTGCCGAGATGATTCATGCGATAGCCTAGAACTTCGCGTAGTGCTCACGAGAAAGCCTCTTACGCGCGATATCTACTTTCTCGTCATGTACAACGAGACGCGAACGGTATATGCGGCGCAGGGCGCACCCATGGCCGCAGTATCAAATTCCCAGACGCTCACGTCGATATTGCATTCAGAATCCTCACGACTTGTGTTTTGCTACTCATGCAGACGGGAGCGCAACTGTTCAGCCTCTTGATGAAACGATACGGTAGAGGCGTTTATGACTCAATAATTATTCCCCCCTCAGGTACCAAGCAAGCTAGGCACTCCAATGGGGTACTGACCGAGGTCGTTACAGCGCTGGATTGACGACCGGCAGTAGCTCCGACCCCACGCGCATGAGCGGAGGAGAATCTGTGAGGCTGTAGTACGCCCCGAACGGAAAGGGGGCTATAGTTACTCCATGATATGTCCTTGTGGTCAGCACTATCGCTCCATCTCTCTCGGCTGTTGGGTAGTTGATCTACAGCGCCGATTGTTGACATCAAGAGACGCGCGACGAGTGGTGAGTGAGATGCGCCAGTGGAATTGTACGTGCATTGTCGAACCGTCGTTGCTTGGAGCTGTCGCATCATCCCCTCGATGCGGGGTGGGTCGTGGAGAAAGGGTCGTTATTGCCGATGGAAGTAGCCTGCCCATGACCAGATAATGCTCTTGTTGCAGTGACACGCAAATGCGCCGTTCACGCACCCTCCCGCACATGTAGAGGTTGTGTCCATTGTTGTAGGGGGTCGGAGGCGATCGAGGGTGGCTGATGATAGGTTGTACAGCGTTGAGGAGTCTCTGTGGCGTGACTGGAGCACAACAGGGTGGTTTCCTCCGGTACGAGTTGGTCTCGTTCATGTCTGTAATCGCGTAAGCCAGTGCCACCGGCGACATGCCGCCCTCCCTGGAGACGGACGTGCCAAGTGGGCATCTGGTGATCTCGGCCGCGCAGCCATGGCCGAGTGCGATGTGGACGTGCCGGTTCAGTGGGCGTGGATGGGTTGACCAGCCGATGACGTGAAACGCGATACCGCTGTTGAGGTTCCGGAACGAAGGACCGCTGGTGGCAATGGTAGAGGGCAATGCGGTGCAGAGACACCTGGGCAGCCTTCTAGTGCGGCTCTCGGTCGGCCACGTGGGGGATGGTGGAAAGTCTGCTTGGCACGGCGCACAGACCCCCGCGGCCATCGTCATCATCGCCAACCACCTCGCCCTCCCCATCTCAATTACCACAGAAGATTCTCTCCACCTTCACGCCAAACCCATCTGTTCCTGCAAATGTGGTGGAGTGCGACAGATCTTTCATCTCATATGACCAAGAGCTGACCCTTCGCCACCCTTAGGTGCAGTGCTGTCCTCTTCTTCACAATGGCCATGAACCATCCAGTTATCTGGTCTCGACCCGTGCACCCTCTGATACGCCTTACACACTGAACTACATTCGACACCTCCTCAAAGAACATCGCCTAGTCATTCCACTTTTCATGCAATGCCACGAGCACGCGGCTGGGTTGCAGGCCACAACGCAGTTGATGCGATCGATATGTCACCAAATATTCGGATTGAATCTACAAACTCTTACCATGTTCATTGCATCAGAAGGACAGGTATTTTTGCGCCTCGCTTGTGGATAGAGCAGTGCCTTCACCCCGCTATCTGTCGCTTTTTACTTCCCATGTTACACGACTGATGGCAGGCTGCATGTTTCAATCTCAACCACGCAATGGCATCTTGGCACCGGCGCGCTCATCAAGCAAGCAAATCCGTCATCTCCTCGATCGTTTCTTTCTACCTGCGAGCCCGCCATTCGCACGGCCTATATCGTCTCATATACTGTGTCGCTTTCTCCACACTCTCGGATTACTATTCAACAGCGTTTGTTTGGCTTCCAGACGATTCACGCCCTTCTGGTGAGCCTACGAGAGTTTCAAAGTCATGTCTGGTGCTGTAAACGCATCCGTCAGACACATTAAGCATTGCCCGTTACAATGCGACCAGTCAATGAGAAGTACTAACAACAATCAATGTAGCAGTGCCAGCGCCGACCGCTTCCGCCATCGACATCGATGCGTATCATCGCGCAAGCATCAACAAGCCGCAGCCGACCACCGACAATCGAGTATCGTCTCCTCTCCCGCACGCTCGGTGCCTCTGCAAACCCCTCGCCTCTCTAGCTCCACCGTTTCCATCCCTTGGACTACCGCTACATATCGATAGTACTGCATCTCCACCTTCAGAAACATGCCTGCGTATCCGCGATTGTCACTGGGACCTCCGGCAGATACGGTGTCGATACCGGAAGTCACGGCGCATCCGATCGATTCTCAGACACTTAGCTTTCTCAACATATCGGGTGAGGCACGTAACATAGTCTACGAGCTGCTCTTCGAATTTGAGCAGCCGATAGCACTCTCTGTCCCGCCATCTGCGCATGCATCTCAGAATTCTGTCGCTCCAGTAGCGCTACTTTCGACATGCCGGCAAATATATCATGAAGCTGTCGGCATCTTGTACACCCGCAACCGTTTCCTTGCCGCGACCGCATCGGGTTCCACACGGTTATCTGCCTTGAACCACACAACCAGTTGGATTCTGGGACTGGGATCACAAGCAAGGCATCTTCGCCACCTAACCGTACACGTCGTCCACCGCGGTCGCGACCTGAACGAGCTGCAATCGTTTCATCCGGTTACCACATCAAACGCACGGCTTTTCGAGGTCCTACCCCTGCTGCGCGCGCTCTGGGAACTTCGCTTGGACCGGTGTCACATCAAATAAGCTCTTGCCCACCAGGATTATGCCAATGATCTCGATATAGACCGGTCAGACGCGCTTTGTGCAGCAGACGCCACCTTTGCTGCTGTTGCCTATGGACCAGTCGCTCTGACTACACCACGAAAGCTGCTCGCTAGCGTCCAAATTTCTTCATCCGGCACTTGCCTTCTTCGATTCAAGAGCTCAACAGAAGGGCTCGTGAGCTCCGTCGAGTGTCTTACACCAACAGGTGCATGTGCCATGTCGATCGAATGCCTCCCTGCGGAGCTTCGTCCTCTTCCTCGTCTCGTCAGACACCCAGCAAAGAAGAGCCAGGCGAGTTTGGCGGGTCTTCCCTTCAGCGTACAAGGTAGCATCGTCTCGGCGTACATGGCGATTGCGAAAGAGCCGTCTTCGGCAATTGAAGTAGACCTTGGTATGCGCCAGATACGTGGTCTCGAGTACCTGCACGCCTTGCTTGCTCTGAATCGCTCCTTTCGGCTGAAGGCGCTATCCTCCATCACAATGCTGGCCGAACCAGTAACGGTGCGCTTTCCGATGAATACCACCTCTAAGGATGATTCGGGTTTCTGGGACCTCCTTCGCTATGTACGCGAAGATGCCAGAGGTCCTGATCGCTTCGATCGTTTGCACTGGGCATTGTTGCGTAACAGACATCTGAGCATTTCTGTGACCTTGCAGTCCACCCCTACGACCCTGCGCAACGTCGAAATAGACGTGCATGGCTTACTTCAAATCGAGATGCTTACTTCAAATCGAGATGCGTCGCGAGTGGTCGTGGCCTGTGGACTTTCCTCGTCCAGATATCCCCATATGTGTGCAACTTGTGCATGCACCTGGCAAACACTCCGGCCTCCAGAAACTGCATACACGTCAATTTCTCCTTGGGCAGTTGAATCAGAAAATGCTATTGCTTCTGCGCGACGCCATCCAGGCATCGGCAATTCATCACCGCCACGGGATCAAAGTCAGCAGGAATGGCCACGGATCAACTCCGCCAGCCAATCCCGCAATGTCGGAATACTGCAAGAAGTCTGGAGTGACGGCGCTCGACTGGCTTCTCACGAGAGGCGATCTACTATTCTGAATGGACGGGTTCGGCGAGCCTTTGCGTGTAGACTTTGCTACCTCTGCCGGTGATGTCGGGTTCTCGGTGCCTTACTCGTATCCTGGACTAGCCAATAAGGCGCTGCGCAACCAGGTAGACCGCCACTTGGACGAGGAGTGTAGTCACTTTGCCAGAGATTATCAAGAGGGCGTGCACCCAGGTCTCTACAAGTTGTATCACGCACAGGCTGAATGGGTACGTCTTCACTGTCCTCGAATTGGCCGTGATCAACGTCACCAGTAGCTACACCCTATTGCAGTCGACTTGAACGGGTCTCATTCGTATTACCTTTCCTTCTCTTTCGTCTTCTTTTCCCATCTCTACCTTCTTCTTGACTTTCTTTCCAGTTGGAGGTTGGATTAGCTCAAAAGTCGCAACCGATCAGACTGCATGTATCAACCGGTATGTGTACGCATAGTTTACTTACCATAGACCGATGACACGACGACGACCATCAGACTGCCACCATCATGGCCCGCGCGAGATTTGGAGTCAATTTGAATGCGCAGCGCGAGATGAAACCCGACCTCAGCCTGGGTCGAAAACCATGTTCTGCCTGCCCCAGCTCTGGTACATTGTGAACGCATTTGGTCAAAAGTTCTTTGTTTTCATGACGACAGCCATGTCTTTGGCTGACATCGGGACTTCGCTTGCGCGCATGGGGGTCAAGTGTGAACACACACGCTAGTCATGACCGTCTCACGGTCTAGCGCCACGACCAAGGCAATACCGTGCCGCGGACTTCCCTGGCCTTGATCTGGATGCTTGACAAGTATAAGTATCTATATAGACGCACATAGGGACAGAGTTAGCGTAATTCCTCAAGATCCTGAAGGGCCAACTCCCGCCTGCGTTCACCAGCGATTCTATAGAGCAAGCCTCGACATTGCCAGTCCACTCCATCGCTGACACAGGTACGAAAGATCTCATGGATCTGGCTGGCCATGACCCTTTCGCGCCCGCTACGAGCACCCGTTCCATGCAGACAATGGAGCCAACGAAACCTTCCACCAGTCCACAAACCGACACTGAAGACTTCGATGACATCGCAGCAGCGATCAGTCTGATGATGATGCAGACTGCCGACTCGGCCAAAGACAAGTTCTCCTTGGACAACGATCACTCCGGTACCCTTGAAGCTCCCAAAATTCCCTCCATACGGGTGACAGAACCGAACAAGAATGACATATCGTTGGAGACAAAAGACTTTGGAAGTTTTATCGCAGCTACAACAACAAGGAGAGCGCTCCCAATTCGCATCCCTTCCATATTCACCAGTCATCGCGTTGCTGCTGGCTCTCCCACTCTCAGCTTTGCGCAACAATCCACTGTGGTTGATGAACAGCTGCCACTGGCCTGGCTCCAAGACATGTCCAACGGCCCTGAGTTCGGTGGCGGCGATGTGACCAATTGGGATGACCCCACACCGGAATGCTTTTCCGCACCGCCGTCTTTACTGGAGCGGACTCCAATATTGCCAACGCAAGCGGCTATGAACTCAACTCACGACATATGTCTTCCATTGGACAACGCCACTTCCATAAGCCTGTGGCTCGACGATATCAGCAGTGGGTACACACCTGAGTCCTTGAGTTCTTCTCTACCATCACCGGAGGAGCGCGCAGCCCCATGTTCGAGCCGAGAGTACGACTCGTCAGGGCTATCTCAATTATGCGAATTGCCTACGATTCCACCGAAGAAGCGCAAGCGCTCGTCCTCCGTCTTATCAGATGTCCAGTGCGCACGGCGCCCGTCATGGAACCAACCTTGGCCCTCGTCATCCATCTTACCGGACCATGACGTTCCAGTAAGTCACAGTACGGTCAGCTGGCATCTCTTTCTCCCATTATGGGTCATTGCTAACGCAGCTTGCAGCAGTTCGCCTATCCCGATATGGCAAACGATATGCATGCGATAGAGAGCCTATGGGAGGGCCCAACGTGGGTGGAGCAGGCCGACGACGACAACCACCATGTGAACGAAGCCTCCTTGAACCATGCGACAGGTACGGTGCTGTTCGTACCAGAAAGCCAGCTTCAGCTTGGGAGCGACGGCTGCTACACATCGGCTAAGTGGTTGGTCTAGAAGGGGGGCGAATCAATTGTACAATACCTAGGTAGTCTCCTGTGTTTCTATAGGTATCAATGTCGTTTGATCGTATTCGGAATGGTTGCAACAAATTACGTCAAATTGTGAGTTCCGTACTAATTTACTTGCTCCCCCTTCGATTCTTTGCCACATGCGAGACGGTCATCAGTGAAGCGCCGACAATCTGGGCGACGAAGACTCCGACCGTATCCTTGAATCGGGGTACAATCTCATAGAGACAAATTGGCAGAAGCCGAGAAGTTCCAGCCGGCAGTGAACCTAGAAGCTCTCATCAAAGCGTCAATACGATCGGGGACGGATGCGGGCATTGCTGCGGCACTCCACACCCAGCTCTACTGGATGCACCAACACCGTCCTTCTTTGCAGAAGCCTATCCTCGCAGCCATCGTTTTCACGGGTGGATTTCTGGCTGGCTGACGCGATGGAACTACTATCCACCCCGATAGATGCTCGAACCAGTCAGGAACCGGGCCAGACCAGCATCGTCGTTCTTTGCAGGCTGTCGACGTTGCGAACGATTGCAAAGGGCACGTGGCATGCATTATGCTATACCGTAGTCGCTACGTACTAGTATTTTTAGATTATCTGCTCTTAATGTCTCGCATTGTCGTCGCAGCGACGCAAATTCTGAGTCGCTACAGCCACCTGTACAGTCGTCCCCAATGTCCCCTGGTTCTCACTGAATCGACCCTGGGTATGCGCAGTGCTTGTCAAAGTCACTCTCGATGGGTCGGGGAGATCTGATGTCTTTGCGCAGAGCGTACACGATCGCATAGAACCAGGATGCGCAACAGTAAAGCCCCTCACAGGCGGTTCCAAAGTTGTCGGGCTCATGTTCGGGTCAGGTTTCAGCGCGTGCCAACGCCACATCCGCCATCGTCAACAGAAGACCCAAACTCGTCACATGTTCCTCATTGATCAAAATACAGGCAGTCTGCCAGCCGTACTAGTTCGCTTCGATAGACCATTTCGTTGTTGCTACTGCTCAGGCTTGAGCGCGTGAATCTCGGTGATGTGTTGAACTCTATCATGACGCTCAGCCATGACCGGGATAGCAGCGCGCGACCCGCTTAATTGCCGAAGCGAACCCGGGCACCCGTGCTATTCCAGGCACGACTTAGCGTGCGGTCAGCCGCCAGCTGCATCTACAACGTCATCTCACCATCTTCAGTGAAGCTCACGCCATATCCTTTCCAAGATGTCTTGAACACGCTCAACCTGTGATCAATTCCCGGTTCCCAACAGCGATACTCCAACGATGCGACATTCAGCTCATCTGTCTTCTGATCTGACGAAGCACATACAATAACACGCGCGAGTTTGCAGCGAGGAGACGAGGCTCACATCCATACGACTGGGCAGAACTAGTCCGTGAATACATTCATATCTTAGCTGCGTTACCAAGTATATGCCTTGTTAAGGCTTACAAATTGCTCTTCGCTGTTCATTGTAAGCTGCAGGGCTGTCTAGTCTCTGCCTTGTATCAGGTATCTAGATCTTCCACGGATACACTAGCGTCCACACCGGGCGCCTTGAACACGATGGGAATAGAGTATGGCTCAAGAGTGGTACTACGAAGACTTCGATGTGCAGTTCCATCAATATCTCAAAGAGCGCTTCTGGTTCAGCGCGAGAGGGTCAACCAGGCCCGAAACCAGCCCCTTCACCTTTGGTTTTTCATTCTGGGCATTCCAAAGTGACCTGGAAAGATACCAGAAAGAACTGACCATATGCCACATACAAGACTGATCGTGACTACTTAAGCTTCTACTACTCATCTCGTCACCAAAACCTTTGGCAACATCATGAGCACCACCGCTACCATCACAATGCTGGCGTCTGCGCAACATCACCGTGTAACCACCCCAGATTCCACTTCAACCACTATCAATCGCGCAATCTCAAATTCACAACGTTATCTACGAGCACCTCACAGAGAGAGAACACGCAAAACCGACTTCGTCATCAAAGCCGACAACTCCAGGACGAATTTTCAGACACCGCTACCGCAAAACAAGGGTGCACGCGTCCCGCTGCGCGAGAAGACCAACCTCGCGAATGCGGTGATAGCACCTGCATATCGCCGCGCCGCCACTCCTTTCGTATTCAGTGCCGCCGATCCTTTGTGGGAAGATAACGAGAACTACACGAGAGACTACATGGCGGGTCGTCTTACATCACCGCTGCATCGCATATACGCAACACTACCGTCGACCGTCTCGACTCGCTCCAGGTCATCACGACGGGTGAGTAGGTTAGCACCTTTGTATACCCCAGCTTCCACCCCTCATCGCCGCACAACACGACGTCAGATATCTACGCCAAAGGCACCAGTCGTACCGACATCCATACCGATCCGAACTGCGATGCACAGTCAAGTCAATGCTTCCTCGTTTGACTGCACGACCTCGTTCACACAACCATGCATACTGCCGGCGCAACGCGTTCATCATCCCATCAGCCCCCCGAAGACGGTATCCAATGGTACATCATCCTCTCTTGGCTCATAACGCTACTTCGCCATCAACACATGTTTCGATGTACGAGCCTGCTGGCGATCGCGCGTTCCGCCCACCAATTGTCTCTTCGCCGATCGGATCTGTTCACGAAGCGCCGGCGACGTATGCTCGGGGGTACAACTAGCTCAGCGCAAATCAAGCATAGGAGGACGAGTGTATAGCCGCGTTTCTAGTTCGTAAAGCAGCAGTCGCAAAGCGAAGGGCACAGGAACAGTTGGAGGATCAAAGATGTAATCGTTTTCTTATCGACATAGGTCAATTGCGAGCGCGTATCTGATACCTGCCTGGAGTTCCTTTGCAATGAGACCTTTTATGACGATAGTCGTGCTATAGCACGGTCTTGTACTGAGAGTTGCGATGTACGTTTGCCAAAATCTCGTCATTTTGATATGTTGCCAACTTCATTACACCTAGCCTTTCCACCCGTGTCGATGCTAATCATCTCGCAACAAAGACACTGGGAGGAAGAGCTAACCTCCTTGCCTGGAAAACTAATCAAATTCTCTCAAACTCTGCATGTTCACTAGCCATTCGCATCATATCCACCCATTCCTCTTTCGTCTTGCCCTGAAACCAGCGTTCCTGTGGCAAAAACCTCATTCCGCCATCCATATTTCGTTGAATCTCATCATCCATCTCGTTTTGAAAAGCGGCATCATTGAGTCGCCAACCTGATGTAGCCGGCATATCGTCTTGGAACGGCAAGAATTTCTTGATGTGGTTGTACGCTGCGGGCGAGTCTGGCCCCCACTTTTCGTGCCCACTGTTACCAATATATAGTCGGTTGCACGATGACGGCAATTTTTCGGCTACATCGCTCCACTTATACCCCACGGTAGCGAGATAGATGTACTCAAAGCGAGCATATCGCAATCGCGGCTGTCGGGATAGAAAGGTGATGAGAGACGGTGTGTCCAGGACCAAACTTCGTAGCTTCAAAGTTGTCAAGGCCGGAAAGACTAGCGGTGTGATGTCTGCTGAGTCGGTGGCATTGCCGCTACCAAGGAGCCTTGCGATTTTGTGCTCGCCCACATCCGGTAGTTGGGGATGTGATGTGGTCATGTTGCGGAACTCGAGTGTTTGTAACGTTTCCGATGAGAAACGAATCAAGGTAGCGAGGGATTCAGCTTCGTTGCTGGATGAGTCAAGCATGAAGTCGACACTCTCGGCGTTTAACGAAAGTGCAGTGAGAGAGCTGAACATGTGTTCCAAGGCGGCACTTGTCGTGATTGAAGATGGATCAATCTTGGGGAGAACCAGACTCTGGATGCGACTGTTCGACGCTTGAACGGCGGAGCATAGGAGTTCAAGGTGCTTCCAGGTCGTGCCGCATCCAGAGAACTGCTCGTCCACTTCATCGCTGACTGCGTTAGTTTGGTGTCATGCAAATCATGTGGCCATACTCACTCGCCGCCCTCTTCGAATCCATAATCACCCAAGTCACAATGCCACTCTTGGACTTCGATAGCTTTCAGGCACGGCATATGTGCGAAGAGCTTGACCATTGCTGCTAGAACCGCGTCTGCCCTTACGCGCTGCTCCTCCACCTTGGCGGCCCAGATCGCTTCCGCCTGCTCGATCAATTCGCGCTCTCTATCGGGTCTTGCTAGTCGTTCCGCGGCGAGACGACGAATTCCGGCATACTCACCTTCAGAGTCAGTTTCAAAGTCTTCTTCATCATACATTCGATGAAAGTCCTCCTCGTAATCTTGCTCACGCTCTAGCCAATGGCGATACCTCGACCAGAACCCTGGGAGAACAGTCAGTATCCGTCTGGCTATGGATGAATATCCATCGGCTGAACTTACCATCTACGTAGTATTTGGGACTAAACTTGAGCTTCCGAACATGCCGCGCAATGTCGTGCGCAATGAGCTCATCCACGGTACTTTCCAAAGAAACCAACTCCACCGTGCGTGAACGACCCGGGTACATGACACACTCGTTATTCTCCATCCTGCCAAATCTGCTCTGGGGAGAGCCATCTAGATGAATTGTGGCGAACATCAGCGGCCTCACAATGGTCGCAAAAGCGCGACATGTTTGAGATACTGAGCGCAGGTGGTGCTGGGGCAAATGTGAGAAGATCTCGAGGTAAAGTTCGTCGGGCAGTTCCATGGTGATCTGTGGTACTAGAGACTAGGGAAAGACAAACGAGCGCTATATGTACAAAGAGCGTGCGGTCGGCAGCAGCGCGGGCGTGACTGCGCGATGGTTTCGCGATATTAGCCTGTTCGCGCAAGGCACTAAGCAGCAAGGCAGCAATCTCGAAATGGGACACTTATATTGACGACGCGGCCCGATTTCATGAGTGCGTGTGCAGAGACACGATTATTGGTGGGTGGTGCATCCAGTGTTGGTGATGAGGACTTGGTGCCAGGCACCAGCAGCGCCTAAGATTCGGCGAGAAGGTGCGGGGCGTTGGTGGCGCATTGCGATAGTAGCGGCAATTCATGCGGCAAGTCGAACACGTGCCTGCTGCAACAGGCTGTGACAACGATACAACATCTGGGCAGATAACCCTGATGTATGCAGTGCTGAATAAATTCCTGGGGTGTTTTTCTGTGGTCTTGTAAGCTGCAGAGTAGAAGAAATGTGTTCACACCTCTTCAACTTGCTCCTAACACAGGCTGGTGACGAAATCAAGGTTTGCTGTTATTGCAACTCGCGCACGTCGTCCGTCACAGCACAGCTGTCCTTGACAGCTCGATCACACTCCTGCAGTTACGACCATCTGCATGCAGTGAATCACGACAGATCGCGGAACGATTGCGACGTTCGCATCTCGATGGGTGCAGAGAGTCTGCTGTCAGGATGTTGTTCGCGCGCCTGACCCACACCCCCAAATGACCACAGCCCCTCCAGGAAGCACAGGAGAGTCCATGTACACAAGACTCAAGCAGGGCTGGTACTTCCGCTGCGGTGGGAAGCGTGACCTTCGGAAGAACAATGGCCGGGCTTCAGGGACATGAATCTACGCTTCTGATCCACGTTGCACACGACGCCCTCCCGACTCCAATTCGTTGTGAATGCTGACGGTGTTGCGACCATTTCGTTGTCGCCAGACCCATGATCACGGCGCATGCCATCTTCCGTGGAAGCAATGTGATCGCGACATGCTCTCGCCGCGCCGTCCTGATTGTCTGCAGGTTGAAGGAACGTGTCGAACGTTGGGGTGGTATAGTGCGATCGTCGAGCGTGCCGATGTACGTTTAGGCTTAGGGGGTACTTCATTCGCGGTAGCAGTTTGTCGCCTACACCATGTCAGCAATTTTGCAGCGTCGTTGACGCGAGACATGTACTTACGGGGTGGAGCAGCTTCTTTCGCGTTCAGACTATCCAAGCTTTGCGCAGCGTGTTCGTCGCAAGCGGTCTTTTGCGAGCCGGCCACTCACGCCAGTTCCGAGCTCGAGAACGGCGGGCGAAGTAAGTCATTTTGTTGAGACCACTACAGCCATATTGGCGTGATGATGTCGTCACCCAGAGCAGAAGGTTGGGTGCCAAGGGGGCGTTCGAGAGACGAGAAGCAAGAGTGCCGCCTGAGAGAAATGAGGGAAAGGCTCCGTGTACGCCAACTTGTTTTCCAAGAAGGTGTACGATATAGCAACGCCAATTCCATCCCGGTGTTCAAGAGACGAGTGTTGTTGATGTTGAACATGTTGCCGTGGCTATTGTGTCGGACGCTGCATCCTCGCAGTCAGGCGTTGGAGACCGCGAATATCTCAGAGCCATCAATAGGGTATGGGGTATGGCGTCCATACTGCACTGAAGCGTTGAAGAGAAGCGTGGGCCATGGTCATGGAGACAATATGCTGAGGTGAAGTGTCAAGCGGCGCGACTCAATCTGTCCAATCGGAGCTTGTGGAGATCTCTAGCGCGGCTTTTACTGGATCCAGCCCACCACCCTCTGCTCGAACATCACACGGCCCGCAGGCTACGTGAGTGACATGTCTGCATCTCTCCGGTAAAAGTACATCCATGCGCGCCTCATCTGAATTGCCTAGCAGTTAACACATCGCTGCAGATTCCTCGCGTTAGTCATTCATTCACGTTCCAGCTTCTCTTAGCCGGCCTTGCAGACTTGACGCCATCATTAAGGGGCACTGGCTCCATTTTGTCGACGGTACCTAGGTATTGATCCGCACGGAGACATATGACAGACAAGCCACCTGCTGCGACATGGTGAGTAATGCAACGGGATAACACCAGAAACCGACATGCATGTCATGCAAATCTTCTGGCATGTGAGATGGCCAAAGTGAGAAGAGATTGTACCATGTAATAGACTACCGATGACTACCTTCGACGCGGTCTCATTAGATCCACCAATTCACACGAACGTTCAGCATTATACAAAGTTTCCACCGATACGACAGTCTGCCCCAACATACGAAACGTTACTCCTTCTTAGCCTTCTTCATCACCGGTCCTTGGTTGGCATAGCCCACACGAGGACCACTGTCACGAACCGAACCTCCTGATGCTGATGCCGTCTCCTTCGCCGGCGCGGACGATGTAGCTGTTGTGCTTTTCACCTCCTCTGCCAGCTCCTCGCGCCATCCCTGGAGGAAACCCCGAAGGTTCGCCTCGCCGCTGTTGATCTCGTTGACATGAACGCTCGGAAGCAGTACGTCCGGTACGGTCGCTGTAGTGGCTACCCTGCCTGCGACGATACTGGAGCCATTTCCAGCAGCCTCTGGGTAACGACGTGGGTCGAGAAGTGTTCCTGGCCCTTTCAGAGGCGACTTCGCAGCTCCTCCCTCGTCGGCCACTTCCTTTTCCGGTTCTTCCACCATCTCATCTAGCGCCTGGAGTAGTAGGCCATCGACCTCTTTCTGACCCTCTGCATCGTTCTCTACTACCACTTCCTCGGTGCCTTCTTCCATGACATCTCGCCCGGGTTTCTTTTCACCCGTACCGCCCATCTCATCCTTTCCTCCTCCAGTCCCCTCTCCTTTGGCCACTGTCGTGACGTCTTCTTTGCTCGTACCAACAACTTCACCCTTATCATCTGTGTTGTCCCATCCCATGGCCTTTTTGCCTATCGCCTCATCGAAGCTCTGGTCTCCATCCTCGTCGTCATCTTGTCTCTTCCTCTTTACACCTAGATCGCCTCCAGTTTCGACAGTGTCAATTGGGTCGTCTTCGCCAAGATCAATGTTGAGATCATCTTCCGGCAACACAAGGTTCTGGTGGGGTACTGGGGTTTTGACAAGGAAGGTGGTATGGTCCCAGGTTGTTGCCGAGGAGCTCGACGCCTCCGGTATGTTGAATTGGATCAGCGGGTCCGCCATGGGGTAGAGAAGTGACCCAGACAAATCCAAATATCCGCCTTTGGGCATGGAACGATTGAGCGGCAGCAGTTGTGGGCCCGCTGGGAGATCGGAAGACGTCGCGACTGGTGGTATGGGGTGAGATGCGGTAGTAGCAGGCGCAGGTTGCGGGCTCGGACTCGGTGTGAGTGGTTTGTAGCGGTCTGTGGACAGGTCAGCATGAGCAGTATTTCCGAGCATTGCTGATCCCACACTTACTTCCATTGCTACTACCCTGTGTGGGTGTCTCGTCCGCCATAGTCAGGCGTGTGTTGAGGGTTGACTGGGCGGCGTTGGATTCCAAGGTGCGGTCGGCCGGATTGCAAAGAGAGGGGAAGTGTCAAGGTCTTTGCACGCGCAGCTCAGGAGAATTTCCTGTTTATGTGTCGTGCGCAGTGCGCGTCACTTCGTATGCAGGTAGCCATGCAGCAAACGCTCACCGCGACGCGTCGAGAGAGCGCAAGTCGACATGTCATCTTCACTCTCACTTTCTCTTTCACCTTCATTGCGTCCGCATCCACGCTGTATACAGCAAAGCAAATCTTGTGGAGAGCATTACTCGGGAGCATCCACAAATCTGCAGTCGCTTCTTCCTCTGCGTGCTATCAATGCGGTGAGTGGAGAAGCACGAGTGGTGACCAAGTTGGGGTTAGCGTAAGATCGGTACCCGCTAGCGCGCGGGAAGGGGAGAGATTCACGTGGGTGTCTCTGGAACACGAGAAATCGGCTCATGTGCTGCATTGACGACGTGATTGAGGCGAGGTTTCTTTTCGGCTTCGTGATAAAGCTTCCCTGGTTCTGCTGAAATGGACGTAGTCCAGCGTGCGCCAGTGCGCCCCATCAGGTTGCAGAAGCTGTCAAGCCGATCGGGATGCGGGTATGTCTGCAAAACAAATCTCTTAACACAGCGCATCATGATATAGTGGCTCCTTCTGAAAGCTGCAAATGTGATTTCGGGTTGAGGTCGCCTTCCAATGGTTCAACGCATGAGTGGTCTCATGGAGGCGCGTGAGTGGTGCCTGAGAGCATCAGAAAGGACGAAGCAGGCCCGACGTAGGCATAATAAAAACGGCAATTCGCCCGGTAGGGATTGCAGAGATACTGAGTTCCTGCAGTATGCAGTACCTGGTGATAGTCGGTCCGGAATGTGATGCAGCTGAGAGCGACGTCTGGAAGGAAGAAGCGAAGCACATCTGCTACCACCGATGTCGCGACTACTGTGTATAAATCGTGGAGCCACCCCAAGCTTGCGTGGACGTCGCACGATTGCAGGTAACGGGCGAAGACCTCCGTAGAAATATGGCAGTGACGTCACATACTGTCTCCTGCATCTAGCATCTTCGCGATCGGTGTTTGGCAGCCCTTTCGTGGTGACGAGAATAAAGGGACTTTCTCGGAAGGATTGTTATGGACGGTTAGGCAGACGTGGATAAGTTCGCGAACGAAGATGTAAACAGCGGCCACTTGGGTGGTGGTCGCAGCGCTCTACTTGTTGACTAGCTTATGACAGCCAAGGCCGCTCATCTTGCTATTATATGCATGTTTAGGCGTTTCGACTTCTGTCAAACTACCTTATGTCGGCTAGGGCATGAAGGAGTGCAGGGCGTGGCTGCGTGATGAGCGTGAAGAGCATAGAATGGTGTCAGAGGGAGGAAAGAGGAAAGCAAGGGGAGCAAACAGAAGCAGATTAAAACACACGGGGAAGATACGAAAAGGTGGAAATGAAGACAAAGAAAAGCTAGAGGGTATGAAAGGCACGACAGAGAGCAAGGGAAAAGCAAGAAGAGGTTAGATATAGTGTCTGGCGTTCAGTGCACAACGAGAGTGCGCACGCTGGACAGGCCGCTCGAGAAGAGACAGCCGATCTTAAGATGCTGTTTTTCTGGTTTCGTTTGAAGCGATTTACAGCTGCTGTGAGTTCTGGTGCACTATCGCACTATCTGGCGGGTCCGTTCCAAGCACTAACAGCATGGCGAAGTATCTACACGGGACATGTTGTATCACATCAAATTCGTCCAGGAACACCCCTCCTTGCTTACCATTGCAACCTAGATCTTCTCAAACATGGCAAGATACACTGTACCTTTGGCGATGCCGTACTGACAAACGCCTGTACTATTCCGCCACTAGGATTCAGGATTATGCCTATGCATTGCGATATTGCCCGGAGTTATAAAGGCGCGATGCCTGATCATGTATGTGCCAAAGTGACTTTGTCCGGTGGTTGACGGTTTTCCGCTCGGTTCTTTAGAGCCCAGATCTAAATCGCTTTGTGGGTCAGTCCATGATAAGACCTATGTGGTATGGTGGCAGAATATCTTGTCAGACGAGCAGCGGGACGAGTAGCCTATGCCAAGATGGACGAAAACACGTGCTCCCATAAGGATGCCTGCCGTCAAGGCTTGTGTCTGCAACTAGGCCGTCGCTCAAAGTGGTGCCGGCCTGCGCCGCTTTGTTGTTCTTTAACCACGTTGTTTGTATCCCGGTTACGACTCTCTCTTGATTCCTCCACCAGTGCTTCTTAATATGCTCTGGGTATCATTGGACCAGACCCTGTCGAGTCGTATACGTTGTGGATGCGAGTGAATGGTATGTGACGCGTTGTGTAGGGAGGCCGACAGCGGGATAGTTTCGTGGGGGTGAGGCTCTGCACCGTAACTGTAGTTAGCGGAATGTATTCAAATCTTCCATCCTGTTCGTACGAAGTTCACATTGACTTCCATCGTTAGAACCGATGGGCGGCGTCAAAGCTTGTAGGTCGCAGGCCCTGACTGCCGAAGAGTGAACCCTGGGGTGAGCATTTGTGCTAGGCGCGGGGCGAGGCGCGAATGCGCATGCATTGTTACCACGCGCGAAAAATTGCAGTGGTAGCATCGTTAACACATCGTGTTTGTTGTGTGCACGCTGCGTAAGCCCTGCCCGGGTAAGTTGTTCAGCGCGGCCACAAGCTCGACGGGGGACCTGCCCTCGTGATCTTTCGTGGGGTGCATGACGCTATGCCTGTCATGGACTAGACCACGAGCCAGTCAGCGCCCCACTGGGCACCGAAAGTTAGAAGAAAGCGCCTAACTAAGTCAACAATCCGAAGCTCAAAGAAATGGTCAAAGCCAGGCATATTCGCACGACGTTGACCATTTGGTGGAATTGGGTGATGTTGCGACACCCCAGCAGGGATGTTTCCTCCTCAGCCGAGTTGGCCCCGTCGCTTCTTGTGCCAAGCGCAGCATCGTCGTCGAACATATAGCGTTGGCTTTTACTGGTCAGGCTTGGTAGGGCTTCTTTATGGAGTCTTCACCATCTCGACAAGCCTGGTATTGTCGTTGGAAGTTGGCACTCGGACAGCCAGCGGAAGAGAACGTACGACTGTGTGGTGGGCTGCTATATGACGGCTCTGGAGTGATGCGATCTTGTTCAATACGTCACTCTCCCAGTGGACATACCCCAAAGCATACGGCATAGTGAAGGTCAGCTGTCTGACTTCGTCACATCAGAGGCGTGCGCATCATATCGATCGGCTTCGCGTCTAGTCGACCTTGGACGGAAGTCGCGTTAGCATCGCAGCCGTCAAGACAGACGAGGCGTGCGTGGGTTGGCTCATGCAGAGGATTGGTGCCCAGGTGGAGAGCTGCATGAAGTATGAGGGCTCGCGTTGGCTCCACGTCTCGAGTAAAGCATCTTGCCGTCTGCGTGATTTGGCCATGATAACGGCAGAGGCGGTATGGCTCGAAACGCGTCGGTGATGGCCACGGGGCTGAGTTTCCGTATGAAGTCGGAGCTGCGCGGCACAGACACGTCGTTACGTAATCACTCCGCCACCACGTAAGCAGCCGCCTATGGCTGCCAGTGACAACCATCATCTTCGACCATCACACTTAGTGTCGCATCACAAGCACGTCTTTCGTTGGTACTCACTAGCAATGGCTTAGGCCCGATATCTCTCGCGGTCTCCTCTCTTGACAGGATCGCAGATCAGAGCTGGATTTCTCCCAGCCGTTGTCAAGAACGTTCCTTGGAATACCAGTGATCCTTTGATTATCATATGGTTGCAATTAGCACACTATTCACCCATCATTTCAGGGCAAATATTCAGAGTCGTCGAGCCGTTTCAATGGGTCAGCAATCCTATCGAAAGTAACGCGGTCATGTAATCTAGCTGTGCTGCTTAGGACCCAATCCCGTCAAGCTGAAACGAAGCGACATAGTGCACTTAGCGGCTCTGATATCCTCGATGAATGAACAGCCATCGCTGTAGGGTGGTTGTTTCAATACAATGCCCATGGGGTCGTTCCCACTCGCCTTGCTAGCCTCCTCCTTTACCAACAATGATTCACACTATCCGTAAGTTTCGAATTCATTATGCGAGCGTTCTGTGTCGTAAGGTACACAACAATGCATTGGACCAGGTATAGCATCGACGTTTTCTTCCTCTCTCGTTCTCTCGACAACGAGTTGTCGACCACGAGATCCGCACGACATACGCAACATACAATGGACACAGCAAGTTGCCCACTCGAGAACGGCTCCATAGAGATCGAACACCCTACTGGCCGCTTTGCCGCTCTGGAAAAGCTAATCTTAGAGCGTCAGACCACCATTGCGTCTCTGACAACTGAGGTCCAGACACTCCAGGCCGAGAATCGCCGTCAGCACAAGTTGAAACTAGACGCAACAAAATGGTGCTGCCAGACCTACGATCAGTGGATGGAATCTTTGAAGGAGCTTACTGGCGTGGAATCCAAAGCTAAGGAAGACAAGTCTGTGCTCCGAGAGAAGATATTAGAGCTTAAGGCCAAAAATGCTTATCTCACGACTGAGATCCAGACACTTCAGGCCGAGAATCGCCCTCAGACCGAGTTGAAAATAGACGGAGCACAATGGTGTTGCCGGACCTACGATGAGTGGATAGAATCTTTGAAGGATCTTGATGCCGTGGAATCCGAAGCTGAGGAAGACAAGTCGGTGCTCCAAGAGAAGATATCCGAGCTTGAAGCCAAAAATGCTTCTCTCACGAGTGAAATCCAGACACTCCAGGGTAGTCTTCGCGATATTTGCGGACAGAACTCTTTGTGCACACAAGTTGCAAAGGAACTCGACGATCAGGTTATGCAGCTTGCACGCGCAGAAGCCGAAGCTCATCAAGAATTGTCGGCGCTTCGACTCAAAATATCCGAACTCGAGCAAGTCATCGCAAAGCACGATGAAGACAACACTCTATCCACAGAGCAGGAAGAAAGTGTTAAAGAGTAATCGAATGGAACAGAAGCCTGTTATTAAGTCAAGGCAGATCCACAAAATCTGGAACGCATCGACAATCACACTGATGGCAAATTTGGAATGCTTGATTTCGCCTTGATACGATCTATATTCCAGGGTAAGGGTCTCATGATTGGATGCTACTCTCTTTACGTGTTGATCTTCGGCAACTCTGGTGTTTGAACAGATCGGGCATTTGTATGAATGCTCTTTTTACAATAGTCTGGTGAATACATGCAAGACACTACTTATGCCAAGGAAAAAACTGTGATACATATGGAGATCCTCCCACTGACACCCAATCGATAATACCATTGCGCACCTTCGCGCCCTGAACGCTTTTGACAACATGTCTGAGCAGCATGACAACCAAGGATGCTTGGCTGCAACAATACCACCATCATGACCCGCTGCGCCTTCAACGTGTCATGACGACAGCCGCCACAGGTTTCGTAGTGATAGTAGTCTTCTTTCCTTGAACCACGGGTTTCTTCCCCACTTGCACATCATCTTCCTGCTGCGCACCTGATCGCCTTCCCTCTTTACGCCCGGCAGCATCCGCCTGCATCATGTGTTGCCCATGCAATGCGACTGCATCTCGAACTTTCGCATCAAACTCCTCAGACGCGAAATAGCCTTCACACCTTGCTGCAGTTGCGTATTCGCAGGATGGTGGCTGCCAGGAGATGAGCTGCAACCTGAGCATGTCCAGGTCCTGAATGTCACGTCTCTGCATGTCACACACAGTCAATAGCAGTATATTGACGGCGAGGAGGATGGCGATGCTGATGCGAACATATTGCCATGACAAAACCGAGAACATGATCGTGAAGAAGATGCCGAATGTGCGCCATAGGTTGACGTAGGAGTCGAGAAAAGCGTAGATGTTGTCAAGCATGTTGGGAAGCTCGGCGACGAGACACGAGGCATGATCTGATCCAATACTGAGTCGACGAAGAGGAAGACAGAGCAGCACGGTGTATAGGTCGTAGGAGATGTTTGGAACGCTGGAGACGGACTTCCAGACCGCGCGTAATCCGTGTTCAAGGGGAGGTGGATCGAACAGTGCGGCGAGGGCGATGGGTAAGAAGAGCAGGAGGTATTTGAATCGCCGAAAGTACGAAGAGGGCGTAGTTGCATCGTGGTTGATCCCGTCTGAGCTTGCAGCTACGTGGCTGACTTTGTGCAACTCAATGGTGTTCTCTTTGTCCATCGATTCGCGCGGGGACGTCTCGCCGGAACGCACGGGCCTTTCAGTGAGGCCTCCGGTCGTTGCAACCACTTCTTCATCAGATTTGGTCGGCTTAGTCTTGTCATGGTCCGCAGTGTCGAACTTCAGTGGCATGGCAGGGTTGTAGAGGCGTGGCTGCGGCGTACCGGATGTTGGTGAGACAATTCGTATAGTTGAGACTTTTGACACTGGGTAGTATTAATGTGAGTGGAATCCGTGAAACTGTCGAATCCAAGGCACATACCTTGCGCCTGACCATCGATTGGAGTACCATGACCAAGCTTGCGTATACTTGGGCGAGATGGGCTACTAATCTCATCACATGCTATACAGCTTGACTCGATAGTGTTCTGGGAAGAGAGTTAATTAGACAGCATGTGAAGCTGTCGCAAGTATACTGACCTTGGCTGGTCGTGGAGTTTCAAATGATGACATCGTAGAGAGGGTAATGCGACAACGCGAGATGCGTGGGCTTTGACAGGAGACGGAGAAAGAAAAGCGGATGATCAGTTGTAATGCGATGAGGAGAGAACCCAGGATATAATTTTAATGTGGGATGGGAGGAAGCCAGCGCAGTATGGAGGAAGCGGGTGCTTATGTACCGTATTGTTCGGAGGCCGGCCCAGGCCATTTGTTCTGATTGTTTACTCAGGCGATAAGAAATGAACATGAGACAGCTCGGAAGCCGTTCGCCACATGATGTGACGGCCTGGTTTGGCTGAGACGATGAGCGAACTTTGATTTACATGGAAAGCTACAACCGAAAGTCGTAACGATGAACAACATGTGTGATATGCGTGATCCGCCGGCCCTGATGCATTTCACGACATGTAGGCTGAGTGAGACAGCCACATCTCCACCCTTCACGGACCGTTACTGGGACTGACAAACCTTTGCCGACGCCATGATGAAGTGAATCATGACACGAAGTGTACGCCAGTGAAATCCACGTCGTGATTTCTGAGACGGCCAGCTCTGGAGCTATGAGCTATGAGCGTGTCCTTGAGAGACATGGGCGGGCGTCATGGCGTCCTAGGCCGCTATCGCGCATGCTCCAGCACTGTACCGCGCAGGAACCGCTTGTTCGAGTGTGGCTTCTTCCGAATGCCAGAGGACGGTACGTGCGTGTTCGCGCCGGTGGCCATGACGATGCGCCCGGGTGTCTGGAGTTAGGCGACGGACAAGGCGAGGTGAAGGGACGGGTAGTGGTCGGCTTGCGATGTGTCTGGGTAGCCATGCTGGGCGATGATGACACGGCGGTGGACAGGGATGCGCATAAGAAACGGGCCTAGATGCATGCAGAAACCAGGTGAATCTCGCGGCGCAGCAAAAACGGTGCCTCTACATGGCCACGTTGCTGCGAGCAGTGAAGGTGTAGGAGGAAGGCTCGGCACGTCGGCCACAACAGCTCGCGGCAGGATGAGAAGTGGGTCCAGGCTCCGAGTGCACTAGCGCCCCGTTCGCGTCGAGCCCACCCATCGACTCCATCATCATTTTCCCTGGCCCGGACCACGATACACATACCCGCTGCGAGCAGTCTGCTCCGATTTCACTGCTAATTGCGTTCGCGCACTTTCACGCTCGCGTTGACAGATCTTCTACTTTGGCACTCCTAAAAGCCGCGCATCATCTTCAACTCTACCAAGACATGCAGGGTCACACGCCTCAGGAGAGCTTCAGCCCAACGGTCAATACCCCCGTGTTGCGATTGATCTGCTGTGCTACATGTACGTCCTTTGACACCGTCTGGCGCACACGCAGACTGTATCGCTCTTCGCTTGTCGCGCTCCTTCACTAGAATTGTCCTCATGAGGTAACAAGTCAAGGACATGGAAATGACGGCCTCAGTAGCTGGTGATATCGCCGGTGGCTTCCTGACGTTCGGACTGGATTGCGTGCGTCTATGACCGAGAAGCTACAAGAGGTCCTCCTACTTATCCCCAAGCTCGTTGGTGTTGACCCGCTGTTCAAGCCTCTCGTGATTACCGAGGGACGAAGAGCGTCTCTCTCCTCACTTGTAAAAGGCAGTCATACTGGTTGTTTTATTCGGTCAAGTTCTGTTTTCAGGCATAGTGGTAAATCTGATCGATCGTCGCTCACCCAGCGATATGGCCAGCTAATCGGTCCTGCGACAGTCACGTAAACATACGCCCAAGCGAATCTTACAGCATGCTCTCAATTTTGAAAGCGCCAAAGTGCGTACCTGTTTTCTCGAAAGACGTTAGCTGTGCATTGGCGACATTTTTGCCCTCTATGTTGTCTCGCTGGAATTCGATTGCAGGTGATCACTTGGTCCTATGTCATTTTGTGCCTATCGAACTTCCACCTGCATCATGCGTGTATCTCTCGAACTCCGGGCGTACCATCCACAGATCTGGCAAGATCACAGCAACCGCGCCCAACATCCTCCGCTAGTGCACCTGCGCCTGCACGTCACTACCATCACCGCCGTGGCCGGTCCGGCGTTGACAGCCGGGAGAGGTTGTCGATGCCTTCAATCGATCACTTTACGATGAAGCGAAACGAAACAATCACGAGGCCAAAAACCGCCTAGATGTTCGGCAGACAGGGTGCTTGCGCGTTGCGTGCTTGAGAAACCACTTACCTCAAGGTGGGCTAGCTTTCATCGCGAGATAGTATCCAAAGGTCTGGCAATAAGTTCCATTCGCGAAGACTTCAATTATAGCACGCACTATGGTTGCAGGCGCCGCACTTCAGTTTTCTGAAGTACACTTAGCGATGCCAATAACATGTTACTAACAGGCGCAATGATAAAGCGGGAGTCACAGCGCGACAAAGTATAGAAGCTGCAAGGACAGGGAGGAAACAACGTCCAGCCAACATCGACTTTCCCTCGACCACTTCTCATCCAAGCATCAACATTCCAAACTTCAGCATCTTCGTCACCGTCACCCATAACATCTCCGCATAACACTATACTCCACACACAGCTTCCGCAAAGCCCGTATACCTAAAGCTCTCAGTCATGCACCCGATACTAGCCGCGATCCTAAAGTAGTAGACATTTCACTTCCTCTCAAGGCCGATCTCTAAAAACTCTATAGATCAGTTTTGAGGGTCTTGCTCACGAGTATCTTGACCAGGTCACTGCTATACCTCATTCTCACCTATAGTGCTACATTCTATAGCTCCCTTGCAATCTCCGCCATCACAATTCATTCCTACGAGATATATTACAACATCCAGCGCTAGTGCTGCGAGCCCAACATCACAGTCTTCAACGTCCATAACAAGACATTTCACATTAACAAGTCATTGCCCATAGGTGAGGGCTGCAAACAAGACAACCTCGTCCCCTTGTCATGTACAGTATAACGACGACGCAGTGGTTCCAGATCAATAGCACCAACAGGCTGAATGCTCGCATAAAGGATACACAATGGAATGAACCGCCACGGTAAGTTAGGAGTCGTTTGATATAGGCTACATGTGAAGCAAGCCGCGATAGGGTATGTTTGATGCATAGGAACTCACCACCAATAGAAGTATAACCATAGCTGTCGTCGGGACAGCCTCACCTAGGGAATCAAAGGTAGCATTACAACGGATTGAAGATTACCGGAGCATCAATGCATGTCATTTGGGTATCTCAGGCACCTTCCCCCTGACAGTTCCCACCTGTAAAGAGGCGATAGAAAGTCCTGTCTTATTTCTTCTTGTGAGCTACCATTTCGAGTAAAGTCAACCTGCAAACCATTGCGCTTCTGAAGTTCTTCTTCGAGAACTCAGTTCGGAGTTTGTAGGCACATTGAAGAGCTGCCTGGGCATGAGTATAATAAACAATCGTAGCCATGTTCGATACACGAGCTTGATGTGTGCACGGCTTTCTGGAATAAAGAGTTGTATGCCTTCCTTTAGCTATGTATCCGCCAAAACCGAGCTCGGCGATACGGACTATGCCGTCCCTGTCCATGCGCTTTGGTCTTACTTCATGTGGAGGTCTACTTTTGGGGTACTAACAGAACTTGTCGTCGTGCGGTCGTATTCTAAGCGGCTTTACTGCAATCATACATGCATGTTCTCGACGTCACAAACCGGCATTGCTTCGATCTGGACTTTAAGTACATATCGACAAGAACCTCCACAATTCGATCATGCTGCAGAGTACTCAAAGCGAAATTGTCCATGAACTAGTATCAAGCTCGCAGGCCTTCAAGTTGGGTAAATGAACAAAGGCCTTGCTGTCAACGGTAGATAGCGATACGTGGGGCATGTCGACTGATCATGTGGAAGCAATTGAAGTGGGAGTACCATCGATCGACGACAAATACAATCGGCGTCACCTCTGTACACGTTAGAGAGAAGAAGTCGCAGTCGCATCGCAGAGCTGAAAGATGGCCTTTGGTGGAGCAAGACCATCTCGCCACGAACGGCGTTCTCTCGGCCGAGATCTGCATGACCAACCCCGCGGCCCTGTCGTAGCTGCCATTGGTTCATCGCGAGTCAGCCGCGCACAGGCTCAACGATTCCGTCAATGAGCGCATCGCCGCATGGATGTCTTTTCACCGCAATCAATCTTCGACTTCGAGAAACCGCGCCAGACTTTGTAGCGATAATGCGGTGCCTTGGGGTCATATTTACCTTTTCGTCCCCGCGCTGGTACGATCTTCACCTGCCTCTTTGAGCGTCACCACGGCGCCAACACAACTCCTGGTCAACTTACCCGGGCAGAAAGACGAGTCGCGATTGTCGGAAGCGACAATAGCGTGTCAATGTGCTGGCAGCCATCTGGTGGCCATTCGGCTGCGCTACCAAGAACATCGACTGCCGACGTCTTCTGCAAACTGCTCGCAGGAGCGCAGCCGGGCGGCAAGTCACGCACCGCCATGAATCCCTTACCAATGATGCTGGCGGGGTGCAGCGTCTCCTTCTTCCACGACCACCTCGGCACGCGTTCTGCCATCTTTTACTGGGCTCGCCTCCCATGGCCTTCTTGAACGCACGCCAATTCATATGACTCGGGCTGTGAAACCCGCACAGCACCACATATGTCTGGTCGCTCGCTCGATTCCACGTTTCACTTCCGTGTCTGTGTCTACTGTTTACGGGAGTACAATCCTGCCTCTGCGGATGCGTGTGGATGGAGAATGAGAGGACTACAAGTACTATTTCTAGCACACTTGCTGAACCCCACGTTGCGACTCCATGTTGCGACTCCACATTGCCAGATGCGCCTCGGTCGGAGGGCTTCGGTCGGAGCCAAGAAGGGGACCAAGGGAAGACAGCAGACAAAGACAGCGCCCGCCCCCACTAATGTCGCTGAACAGTACTGTATGTACAAGCAGCAGTGTACGACCACCGCCCCATCCCGACTCTCCCCTGCTGACGATTCATAGCCAAGCCTGAGCCTCACCACCAACCGCACACGCTTCCGAACGGCCGCGCGAAAGCCATATGACTTTCGCACCAACGGCTCCCCCCCACCAATACCACCGGCGCCCAGAAGACCTCCGACAGCGCCGATCCAGGGCACAGCCAACATACCCCACACAAAGTCTGTCGCGCGTCGGCCGTCTTACACTCGGGACGACTGGCTGGCACACCGGACATGGAGATGAACGGTGCGATGTGGTGGCTCAAAGCGGGCGAGGATACCCGCGCCGACGTGTGGTCCTGGAGCGCACCCGGTCATACAATCACGAAGAGGCGAAGTCGGCCAGCGTAGACGCATCCCAAGCTTCCCGAGGAAATCAACCACAACATGTCGAAGCAACGCGTACTGAACGAGTAGCCTGCTTTAGTCCAAATTGAAAGCGCAGTCCCCTGTTCGGCGAGGCCAAAAGAGCAAGGCCAGCATGCACGACTACTTCGTCTCGCACCACCCGACGCCGAGTGGAAGGTCGTCTCTGCTTCTGTGAGAATAGCACACCGGCCACATCAACTTTGACGACTCCTACGACAACCGGTGTAGTATCTTCTTCTGCTTGCTAGAGAAGTAGCGGATCAGCTGCATCAACTGGGATACCTTACAAGAGACATACTGGGCTGGTTTGGGAGTCGGCTTCTCGGTTTGGACTCGCGCAACTTCAACGATCATGTGAATGAGCTCTCGTCGTCGAATCCAAGTGAGTCACGGGCGAACGGCCATCACTGGCAGGCCTGTGTCGACAGGGTCCGTTGTTTAGACATGGAAAGACCAGCGTGCCCATCACGCTCGACCGCACCAACAAGGACGACTTTCGGACCCTCCCGCGAGGGCATCTCAGTTTGCTTCGAACCCAACGCGTCCCTCGCTCCTTGAGTGTATGATCGATGGCATTCGCGCATTCGAATGATCGAACGGCTTCAGCACGAGTGTTCTGCGAACCGGTCCACATGGTTGCGGTCGTGGGTAAGGCACAGCCAAGTGCTGGCTAGCTCTCGTGGGCAAATCATGAAGGCTTTCGGAACTCGTGTCCAGCTTCCTTTGGCGGGATGATCTCGCGTCTTTCGCGCGTAGCATCTTTTAGTCGGCTCTCGTAACGGGTCAAAAACCGCGATATTAAATCGACATGATCGACCACAACTTCACTACGCACGAAGGCGACTGAGTTATCAAAGTGAAACGTTGGGGCGGAGAGCACGGCGCGTTACGAGCTGAGATGCTTCTGTCATGTAGGTGCAAGTGGTGTTGACATCTTCGCTCGTGGCTCACATCGTCTCTTGCGACGCGCCTTGCGCGCGTGATAAGGGCGACTTTCCGGGCTTCTGGATCACCAATAAAGACAAGCAAAGAGCAATCTTTCATTACTTACGTATGTATTGCAGTCATGTCGTAAATGCTGTGACATATGCTCTTCAAGGCGATGCAACAGATTGTGGTAGTGTTGCTAGATACGCTGTCTCTTTCCGTCTTCACCTGGGCAGCCCGAAATTTGAATTAACTTTCGTTGCACCGACCCGCACACTCACCGACTGACGTTATCTTCCGATTCTTTCTGGTACGCGCTCACTATTTACGCTAAGCCTTCCTGGTTGCCAATTATCCTCTGTCACCTCACGCGCTGGTCTCTTCTCACCATCATGCGGCCTCGTCTCGCTGTGCCACCTCACGCGACCTAACCATTGTGAACCGCAATGCAACATGAAGCAAGACTCTGGGACCAGCAATCCCGCACACCAAGGGTCCGTCCGCAACAGGCTAAAAGACCTGATGAAGGGCATCAAGTCGACAGCTTGTCGGCAGATCAGCTTATCCAATCGGGGTCCGGCCTTCCTTGCAACGAGCGGAACTGCAGCCAAAGAACCCGAGCGTGACGTTGGGGTGATTATGGATATGAGTTCAGAGCGGCTGTTGATGGAGGCAATCAACAAGGCGACTGGTGGCTACGATCATGGTGAAGTCTACAAGAACATGACATACGGCTTGAGTGGTGAACGGCGCTACCAGCGTGCTCGCGCTAGTTCAGGCCTCTACAAGATCGAGAGTGACCAAAAAAGGGACTACAAAAGCAGCGGTCAGCTCTCGGTCTGCATCACCCCCCAGCGTAATCGCTACGAGGAGCGCGGTCGTTCCTCCCACTACCAGGACACGATTCAGCGCGACCAGCCTATCAACTTCGATGAAGAGACGAGGAACTTCGACCGCTTGCGCGAATGGCTAGATACTGTTCCGCTGGATCATGTCGCCTTGAGCGCGGACACGGAAGAAGATGGAGAGGATGAGAAGCTGAGCGATGACATCAACAGGCATCTGAACGATCACATCAATCGAGTGACGAGAGACTACAGACCTGGTGAGACTATTGCCCGGATCAAGGATGTCATGGATGGAGGCCACCGATACCATCGCGCTCGCCAAAGCGAAGAGAACAATCGCGCCACGGGCAATGATCAGGCTGCGGTCAACTATTCAGTAAACAGCAACCACCAAGGTCCAAGCGACAGTCATTGCGCATTCCAATATGGCCACGAGCCTTGGGTCAACAGCAGCAGCGATCAGCGTGCAGCCTACGAGCATCAACATCATGAGTTGTACTACCATGCTCGGTAAGCGATACGCACGTGAACACATCATGTCTACGGGTTCGACTACGATAAGAATAAGGAGGGGTATGGGGAAGGCCATCTCGAATGGATGTAGGTCAGTTTTCCAGAAACGTTTCGATAATACAAGACTGACTCCAAACTAGCCTGTTCATTGCCTCCGTCTCGTCTACATCTGTTCTTCCAACCTTTCGTCTCCCGGCTAGACCCCAACATATACGGGACGACGGAACTTTGGCTTCATCGAGAACATGGCAGCGCATATTAGAGGAGACGAAATGCGGGACAAAATTAGGAACGCTTTCTGTTATCTGTTAGAGGAGCTCAAGTCGCACAAAGTATGATAGAGACTTGGAGCAGCGATGAAGTCGCGCTCACCTTGGTGGTTGCTGGAAACGTTGTCAACAGAGACGGAGGTGTCGCAACTGTAAAGGACCCGAAACTTGACAAGGCAGCGCATGCACATCTTGGAGGCGAAGAAGCCTATGATCTCAAAGTAAAGAGTCACTTGATTGGCCACACTCGCCATTCCAGAAGGGAAGTTCTGAGTTCACTGTCCGTGATGTCGCTCTCGCAAAGCGCATTCTTGAGCTTCTTCTCCTGGTTGCCATACTAGGCGTGTCACTGGCAGCATGTCTAGGTGGCTCCAATGGCGCGCTCCGGTAGCCAGACAAACGTGCTCGGTGTAATAGTCCCGGTCAAGTTGATCGCAAAGGCCCAAGACGCATGCATCGATGCAAGTTCCCTGTCCGACAACCCGCTCATCTCACGATGACAGACTCATACCAATCCGCTTAAGGTTCGTAGAACCAGTATAGGGCATCGCGGTCATTGGTGTATGCTTGGGCACGGCCGCATTCGAAGTTCCTCTCGCTCTTCCGGGTCGGGTTGGGTCGTGTGTGAACACTCGGTTGTATAACAGCCAGTCGCTCGGCGTTGTTGGAGTCAACGGGGCTCGATGGTAAACGTGACGTCGGGTCGAAAGTGAGTAGCGGCTGTTGGTCCATGTTCGAGAGCAAGTGGAGTGGTGTTTGGCCCTGAGTTGAAAGTACCTGGAGCCTATGGTGAGTCGGATGGTGGAAGCAGTGGTGGCCCAGTAACCGGATTTCGCGACGAGCCATTGCTCATATCCGGCCGGAAGTGTTGTTGCGCGTGGAAGTTTGGTCGAGGTGAGGAGTCGCGGAGTGTTGGGCGGTTGCGCCCGATCGAGTGAGCCGTTCACGCTAACGACTTAGCGTTCTCAGGTATGCGCGCCCAAGCCCAGGTGAGGGGGTGAGGCCGCGCAGGCCTGAGAACATACATCGCTAGTCCTGACTCCGATGCACTCGTGGACGTCGGCCTCGCTGGAACGTGCAGCACCAGCAGAGACGAAGGCACTGCAGGCATATCTCTGCCCGCTTTGCGGCGACGCATGTAGCAATGGCTATGTTCAATGCGGCGCCCAGTTGCAGAGCTGTCTGAACGCCCACCTACCCGAGCGGGGTGCAGCCTCGCAACCCAGAGGATAACCCCACAAGAGACGGCCCGTGGAGGAGCGGAATTTGAATGCTCATGGTGTATGAGTTCTAGCAAAGGAGGCATTGAGCGCTACTATTGGGGTCTTGCACGCAACGGTGGTGTCTGCGGCAGCTACTTCGAAAGACAGGCTGCCATAAGTACGTTGCCACTTCCACGAAACGGGGCGTGAGGGGAGATTATGTGAATGTCTCCTGCAATCGCATGTGCCAATCAAGCTAGATGCACGTAATGATTGCAATGCCATCGCTCGCTAGAGACAGTCAGGGCTCCGCCAATACCAACTCTGCTTCAAGGATCGGTACTAGCGGCGCATTATGGCTTGTGTAGCTGCTCAGTGAACGATATATGTATAGGTAGGGCTTCCAGTCGCATTGCAATGCAAAGCTAGAGTCTCATCCCCAAAGCTCGGGGATACTGGGTGTGTAGCAGGCCATTGGTATGCAAATTGAGTTGTCGAACTACCTATACCACATGCACAGCACCGACGCACAAAGAACCACAAACTGATAGAGAAAGAAGACCATGAGGGCTGCACAAATGGAAGCCGAGTACGACTGCATCCCTGTCACGATAGTTCGCCTCCAATGAGAATGGAGATAGCCGTGGCAGTCGTCTATGGTTGCAGAAGCTTTCTGCAGCTGTTGTCGCCCTGCGTGAGCAAACAAAGCAGACTGAAAGGCGGCTCCAAACGCCCAAGATCGACCCTGAATACGAGTAAAGAAGGATTTTGACGCGCCACATGAACAGCTCCGAGCGTGTGTAGCTCTGGTAGCGGTAAACGCCTCATCCCGCCCAAGGCAAGGCAGACACCACCTCTAGGACTGCAGGCGCGGTTGAAGCTTTCGGTGCTGTTGAAGGTGGTATTGATAGAGCGGGGCTGTCCTCCAGGTGCAAGGTGATGAACGTTGTGCAGCGAGACAAGAAGTACTTTGACAGTTTGACCTCTGCGTCGACTGTGAAGATGAACACCGCCTGCTTCATCGCAGTCAAGCGTGTGAAAGAATGATGGGTTATGTCCTCCGTGTGCTTGTAATTTTAGCTACGTCTGCCCTTGTACCTAGCGTGTGCTTACATGAGAGGCTAGGATGCCGTCCAAAAATGCCTGGTAGGGCGCTACTGTGTGAACGTCGTTCCCGATCACTATGGTGAGGTGATCTGGCGTGCACTGGAGATTTGTGAGGCGAGCAACAAGATCCCGTCCGTGAGCCTCGGATCCAGTGACCGAGAGGCAGGTGGTCAATCTTCCGTTCGACGCGGCCATGGTAGCGAGCCGGTTTGCGAGAATCTTTGCGTACGTCCCAGCATCAGTTCCTGTCTCCGCTCGTACTACTACCACAATTCCGTCATGAAGATCAATGGCGGTCAAGGTGCTATCTTGGATGTTATGTGTGGTACCAGCCCAGATAGGATCTGGTAGCACCTTTTCCTCGTAGAACGGTCGGGGCGGTGGGAGTGGAGACGACCTTGACATCGCAATTGATGTGATGAAGTGTGCTCGGCAAGCTGTTTCGAATCGACTGGATACGATGGAAGACCTGCCCGCTTCAGTATAGCTCCGTAAGACGTCTTTGAAGTCGACAGAACCGCAGACAGAAACGCAGACAAAACTCACTCGCTAATATGTCCAGATCTAACCGTCTGGATAAGAAATTAGATGTGGACGGAATGGTCACAAAATAGCTGATCCAGAGTAGCCTAAGTCGGTATCAGGTAATAACAGGTGCCGCGCTCCAAGATCATGCGTCACTGAATAGAGTGGCAGCTCGCGATATGAGATTATCGAGGGTTCTTTTGGTCGTGAGTGAACGTTACGTGTCTTCATCCCTACCTCTTATAAGAGTGAAGGATACGGTCACATAGCGACAAGTCTGGGCGGGGTGCTGACGGGGCGAGTCCGAGAGACAAACAATACCAGATGAAGCCAAACGGATCTCCTGCCACACAGTCACGGCACCTACTTCCAATCTCTTTGAATTCATCAATCACTATGGCGGATCAAAAGACTCCACCCAGCTTAGATAATCTCCAGGCAAGAAAGCCTCACCAGCGGTAACAACTAATGGCAGCAGGCCCTTGCGCAAACGATGAAACTGATGACAAGATGAGCTCGCACCGTCTTCGCAAGTTCTGTGGGAGGTAAGGCGGAATCCTAGTAACACGTGTCGCTGGAAGACATGTGCCCGTGCAAACACCGTCTTCTACCGTACCATTGGGCCTTTCCTCAGGACTGTCTATTGTCGAAAGGTGGTGTCATGTATGACACTACCGATCGTATGCTTGCGGATACGTCATCCAGTACACGTGCGTTTGCTCTCTTTCGGGAAAGCCGCAAAATACGTCCCGGGCGCTCTTCATCACAGAGAAGACGCGTACATCTCTGACCATACATCCTATAGCGCAATGTTCAAGATTAGTGACTCAAACTAACAGATGCATTCTCGTATTGGAAGCAGCATTCTCACTATAAGAATTGGCTGTCCGCGAAAAGTCCCGGAGAATACCAGAAAAACTGAAAAGTACCGGAAGGTCGCTACCAGATTTGGGAAACACCAAACTCGCACTATTACGTCTAGGGCTACCTTTCACGACACGATTGCGTCCATATGCTTGCTTACTCGAGGAGCCGAACGCCAATCGTGAACGCGTAGCTTGATCTCGGATGTCTGGGCAGTCGCAGCCATAGAGCGCTGATGAACCTCTACGCCATGTGTGTTAGCAGATTGCAGGGGCGATGAGGCCTGCGGCCTAGACAGGCGCGAACGAAGCTTCTTTCAATGACAGTGTGGCAGCCCAAGCGGAAATGCTGCAGACTTCGCTCGAGATAGCAGTATTGAGCCCGACGCCAACCGGCGGGGACGCTCATGCATCTAAGTACCAGGACGACGCTGGAGGTTCAGCTTGCAGTCGGTACAGGGATTCTACAGCACTGGAGTGCAGGAAAAGCTACGTGGTGGATATGCGATCAATGAGGCGTTGGGCAAGCACAGGGTGGTGGACGTTGCCATGGCGTGGGCGACGGTGGGATGGGTGTCGGTGTTGGCGTGATGTGGGGTAGCTTGGGGCGGCAGGGCGGGCCGATCGGCGGCATCCGAGTCGCGCCTGCCATGTCGAGTACGAAGACGCGTTGGCCTGCCCTCCATGTCCACAACGCCCGACCATGGATTGCCCGCGGTTCATTGCCGGTCGAGATTTATCGAATAACCAGGTCGCCGTTGACAATCTCACACCAAAGGGTCGCTGAGCTCTCACAGGCATCTCAGCGTCTGCAGTGATGTCACATCACCTGACCATCATGCGATAGCCGGTACACCTGAGGTACGCGCACAGCGCTGGCGATACTGAGAAGAACGCAAAGCTAACTGATGGCGCAGTACATTCCTATGGATTGCATGCCGGCACCTCCCTTTGTCTCTAGCCACGACGATCCAGAGTACGATGCGGAGGCCGGCAAAGAGAATGCATCGCCCAGACGACCGCCACGAAAGATGGACGCGAGATGCCGCGCACCCCCACCGAGCAGCGCAACGAGAACGCGGGACTGTGCCAAGCGTGCGACAGGCGGAACCCAGCGAAGCTTGTGTCGTACCCGTTCCACGAGCCCCCATCATTGCCAGCGTCGCTTGCGCCATGCGCACCCGAGTTGATGCGACCCCCGCTGGCGTCCCGGGTTCTCCGCTGTTCACGTAGCGACCTCGATGCTGGTTTCCCTCACGACGCACCTATCTACCCCAACACCCTCACATTCACTAGCAACAGGACAGACGAAGAAAGCAGCACAGAGTAAAGATGTGAAATACTCATGACATTTGTAACATACATTGCCTGGAACTCCATCACCACGCGCGCCTCACTAGCACCCGCCCGTCTATCCCAGTGAGCGCATTTCTCTTGTAATCCCCGCCCATTCCATATCGTCAAGGTCGCTCCCGTCTGCAAACACCCCATGGTCGCTCTCGTCTCTAGATTCGTCATGGTTGCCCTTGTCTTCAGAGTGCTCTGATTCCCATCTCTCTTTCTCCTCCAAGACGGAAAGGGTGCTCGGGCCTTGAAAGGTCGACGTACGAGATTCGCATGGGTCTTGTAAGCAATACGTAGAGTCAGGACTTACCATCGGTTGTTCTCTTGGACAGGCCGCCAATCTGCAGGAGGGCGTCCCTGTGTGTGGCCAGCTTTGCCAACAACTGGGCGCAACGACGCTCCGCGTCTTGCTGTGCGTTTTGTGCCACGAGCCTCTCACGCTTCTCGTCCACCACAGCAGCATCGCTTCTGCTAGCCTTGTCGCTCCATCGCTTGCACTCCTTCTTCCAGTGATCGATCTCGGCATTGGCTTCCTTGGCGGCAATCTTCCAGTACTTCGTTGCGGCGTTGGTGTAGTCCAGCGCGCGGTTCATGACATCAATGACGCCTGGTTCAACCGCAGATATGCTCGAACGCGTTGCTTTTTGGACACTGTCGGAGGTCCTCATGCGCTTGGGGTGAGGGGTCTGCGGCGACGCAGATCGTGGAGCAGGTCGCTTCGTTGAAGGCATGCTAACGAAGGGAGGCGTTCTGAATATTTTGCAATCTGATGGGACCCGAGAAAGTACAGTACAGATGGTTGAGCAGTGGACTGAAAGACCGGGGACGAGCACAACTGTAGCAAACGCCTTGAGGTAGGGGAGGCTCTATCTCTTGCGTCTCGTCAGGGCGCCCTTCTTGTAGCATGTATCGGACACCCACTACAATCGCCCATCGTTTTGAAACCTACTGGGGCGCAATATCTCAGAGTTAACGAGCACGTCCTGTGCTGCGACCACATTTTCCACCATCACCCCAATATACGCGCGACCCGTCGCATGTCTCTGGTGTGATACCGATGCCTCAGCCCCAAATTACTCTGCACATTCAGCCGGACTGGCTATACATCATGTTTGGAGAGGCTACACCATGGGTTGCCGTCGCTGTCGTCATGTCTCGGTTCGCTATTGGCCACGCCCCCAGTCCCAGAAACATGTTTGAGATAGCGCTGAATGGTTCGATTGGAAGAAGACGAAGGATCAAGATCCACGAAACAGTTTGCATGGTACCCATTCGTTGCCATGATGCTTCTCGTGTAGCGGTGGCCTGGTGGCGTTGATGGGCGTGCCTACGCCGATTGTTAGCGGACCTTGTGCTACTGTCCATGCCCCATCCCGTGGTGGAGACAACTTTCCTAGTCGGTCGATTTTACGGTTGGGATGAGCGTCGGTGGGTGCGAGATGCGGGAGATCCCCGTCGCTTCCTCACTTTGGTCACGGCTCAGACGCGCTTTCCGTCTGCGTCAAACGTTGCCTCTCCAACCCACTTCGCCCTTTCCCTTCGCTCCCCAATAATGTACTCGGGCAGGATGATCATGACCTCTTCTCTGGACTACCATGACACTAGTGAACTTAACGCAATCCGCACACTTGCTTCACACGTCTCAGTCCGCTGCCGACATTGGCTTCCAGACTTCCAGCCATCTAGACACAACACACACCTGGGCAGTTCGCGACTACGTCGTGAGACTGCATGCGTGTCACATCGGGACTTTAGCTGCAGTCCCGACAGACCAATGGAATGCTTTACCAGAACGCTGGCCCGCCATACCACCCCGACCCCTTCATCACCTTTCTTACGCGAATGGCGTTTCCGCTTTGCCATGTTCACTCAGGGACAACACCCTTAGTAGCTATCTCCGCGCTTGCCCAGGTGGGCGGGCACCGGTGCATGGACGCGGCTATTTGGCTCACTTTGCATAACCCATCACCTCGAACATGTGCCATTCGGACCCCATCAGTCAATCTCCAGTCGCCTGGTCTATGAGTCCCAGCCCCCACCGTTGCTGTTGTTTACCGCATCACGTACCAGCTCCACCGCTGTTTCTGCGAGCACGCGACATATCACTTCACGCCCGCGGCTCAGAACGCTGTGCAACGTTTCCCTGTAAGCCGCACAGACCCATGCATGGGTTCAGTCGACCCTAGAACTGCCGCCCACTGGCTGTCTTCCCGGGTACCCGAGAGCGGGCTCAAGGTTTGGGCGAGTCACACTCGCCATGATCTCTGCTTTCCAGCCACCCCAGCCCATGCCCCGACTGCCGCACCCCCACCTCCGTCCCTGGAATACCAGACACACAGCCACCACCCCAGAAACCAGCGCCTTGCATATTGAACAAACGACAACTTCAAGCCCAGCGCCCTCGTTAAAATAGTAGTGACACCTACATCCTGATGCAGGTGAAGGTGGCGCAAATCGGATCCGGAAGAGACGGCAACGCTGCTTCCATCACAGTCAATCCTTACAATGTATCAGCACCAGCACCCACTGCGCCCACGCCTATCACCGTGAACGTTCACGTGGCTATGCATGGTAGCTGCATGTCACCCGCAGACGGCAAACCCGAGGCGAATCTTCGGCACGACATGGCTGAACGCGCTGTAGGTCAAAGACAAAGTCACTGCGCAGCTGACCATGGTACCGGAAACCCGTAACAAAGACCACCCTGTCCATTGGGAAAGGGAACGAGGCTATATCCAGTAAGATTGCGGCGGAGAAACGCAATGGAGTCGACAACTCCTTAGACGTTTGGAAAACACACGCAAGCATCGTCATAGTAGACCGTTCTTCTTTGCTTATCTGGCCGTGCGGAAAGTCAGTATTGACGGCCAATATCATTTCCGTCGGCACATCCGCAGTTGCAAACGCCGGCGCAGGAAGCTGTCCGCGTGGTATCGGGCGCTCGCGCAGTGGTGATTTCGAAGAGACGGCACTCCTTGTCTTCTAGACTATGTCTGAAGAGTCGATTGTATTGTTCCAATATCATGGCCTCTGCAACGGCGTGGGCTTGTGCTGTCTTGCGAGCCCCTGGCATCTTCGCGGCGAGCTTATCATCGGTCCTAGGTCATGATAAATGTCACCCCATACGCAGGTACCTCTTGTACCATTGCCGAAACATCTCGTCCATCTTTGATCATCATCCAACCAGCCACTGTTTTCATGCCCTTCGACTAGGCACCGAACATGGACCGAGCCAACAAACTCAAGCGCTCGTCTTACGACTACCCTTCCACCACTCAACACACTTTGCCCCGCGAGGATTTCGTGGACAGTGATCAGCGACGGGCGCAAGACCACGTTGAGAGTTTCGTCCTTCGCGCCGGCAATGGTACGTCTTCCACGACCTTTGGCACTTTCATCTCATCTAATAGCACTTCAGGCTCGGCATCGACAACTCCACCCATACAAGTTCTCGATCGCAGGCCGATAGAACTACCAGACCACGTGGTCGTCGCATGCCCCTGGCGCATCCACCCTTCCGCGCGCGCATTTCCCAACGGTTCAAGCGACAAACAAGAGAAGATCAATCGATACCTCGATGAGCTGGAGGCGGCGGTAGCCGGAATCGACCAAGAGCTAAGGGGCTTTTACAAGGTGCGGTCTGACGGGCAGGTAGCTCCGTGGCGTCTGTCGCATAATGGCGGGTCGAGCTTGAGGTGGGGTTTCCGGACAGAGGAGACGCAGCCCCTCGAAGACCTCACGGCCGTTTCTGGTGGGCTTCAGGTGCTTCTCCGCAACGGAACCGAATACTGGGAGCCTGGCTTTGGGGGCACCATCGAGGCTGGCCACACCGTCTGCCCGATGGGCCCCCTCGGATCGTCGGAACCCGTTGATACTAGTCACCGAGAAACGAGTCCGAGGCACATTCCACCGTTCGCTAATCCCCCGTGGGGGGACAACGTCACCGTCCGCCCCGGCTCCAAACCAAAGCGCTCAGTTAGCGCTCCCTATAGATCGCCATATGGTGAGCTGCCTAATCATTGGGTGGAGGAGCTCAGCCACCCGGCTGGGTCGCATTCCCGCGCTGATGGAGACGAGCCTTTCGGCGAGAAGTCATATGCGCCCGAGAGATTAGTCCACCCCCATGAGAATGACTACGAGCTTGCCCAGTTGAGTCTCAACTCATGCAAGCTTGGTCAGACACGCCACGAAGAAGGTGAGCTTGAACAAAAGTACCGTCGGGAACATCTTCTCACTGGCATAGCTGTGGCCACGGTTGCCCTTCCACCTAGTCCCTCTGACGGCTCCGACGACGTTGGGTATGAGGCAGATGATGAGCCCCTAGCTGGCTTGCCCTTTGACGAGGAGTCTTTCTCGGACCCGGTTGTACCTGGGTTAAATTTGGATTGGGTTTTCCCGATAGAATCCTCCACACGGATCTTTGAAGATCCAGTGAAGCACGATCAAGGCCAATTCGTCGCCCACGTCTACGACGATGCTTCGATAAGCCCCTTCACCTCTGCACCCAGTCTGAGGTACGTGGAGAGGGCCACTGTTGAGGCGTCGACTTTCTCGGACTTCAACCCTTGCAAGAAGGTTAAAGCTTCATCCAACACCATCGCCTTGGACCTTCCTGGAGAGATCCAGGCGACATTCGATGTATTCGGCCGTCAGCCTGTTTGGCCTCGGCTTCCGACGCGCCAAGAAGTCAGCAACGACTATGTCGTGGACGTGTGCGAAGGCGCAGAGCAGACGCGCGAGGGAGCCAACTGTCGGCCGAAAGATGTCTTCTCTGTCATCCCCTTTGTCAAGTCCATCGGCAATGGTTTTGTTAAATCTGTTGTCGCGCGTCTTCATCACCACCCTCGGGGTCGTTCTTTTCGATCAAGGAGAGATGATAGTGCCAACATGAGCGGTTGCTGAGGATTATGACATTTTGAAGACTTGGTGAGTGTATTTAGCACGACATGGGTTCGGTATTCGGTTGGTCTCTGGCATATCCACGGGGATGGTGTTCATGTTGGAATCAAAGTCACTTCTTATTCAGGGCATAGACATTGTTATCATGTAGTGTGTGAGTTGACGCGCCATGTCATTCATTTCCTAGCTTGGGTCATCACCTCAAGCCTTTACATTTCTTACTTTCAGCGTGTCGTCAATGTAAAGTATATTGCCCTCGATTTTGAGCTTGAACTTCGGGTGGTATTTTACGGTTGCCCGCTTCAATATATCCTACTCATAGAGGCGTTGATGTATTTACCTTACGAGTTCCCGCTTCCCGCTTCCTACACACAGTAACGACCGTTTATGATTGAGCAATCAGTACACCGTGGTGTTGCCTATCCAGGCGGGCGCGAGGCGAGGGTCCAAATGCGATAGCTCTCAGTCAAATCCACGTCAGAACCACTCCTGCATTGTTGAGTTTTGTTCGTTAGCTACAACGTCACGTCGCGAGACCACCTTCACTACGGGCGTGCGCCCTCCGTGGTGCGTAGGTTGGACGATTTGCCAGTAGCCTGCCGTGACACCTGGCTCAGCACGTCGCGTTCCATTACTGCCGAAGAATATCCATCTTGCAATTTCTCCCCATGTTCAGATGATGCATGATCATCGACTTGCTCGCGCGATCAAATCAGGGAGTGTGCGTCGTCTTCTCCGTCGATGCAGGGTTTGCAGGCGTGTGCGTAACCAGACTGACGGCGCCATCGCGCGCGGAAACCGCGAGCCGCTCTTAAAGACGCGTCTTCTCAAGACGGGCGCGGGGTTGTGGGTGTGGTGGTGCTGAACTTGTTTGCGGGCGTCGTCGCAGGTCGCGTTATCGCTCTTCGCTTCGTGATGTGACGCACGCGCATGCCGGGTCCTTATCGGAATATCGCTGGCACGTTGACTTGACGGTGTGCGTTGTGGGCTGAGAAAGGGTCGACTATCAGCGCCAGCGTCGAAAATGAGGTAGTGCTGAAGGTGACGTCATTGGTGCCATGATGGGCCCTCGACGGGAGTACTGTCGCGTGTATAGAAATTACAGCGAAGCGGTAGTGACTGCGGCAAATTGCTGATATGTGAGACGAGCAACATCGGCTAGGCAATGGATAAGAAGGGAAGGGGTAGATGTTAAAAGAGGAATCAGAATGGATTGGAAGACCAACCAGTGCAAGAGGGCGAGGCGCCATAGCTGCCAGAAGCTCGGTCCTGACTAACTCACTCTGCCCGCGCGCTTGTGGCGCCGCCAAAACTAGATCCCGCTAGCGCTGCCCACTCCACACATCTACAGCGCTCCCCTGTCAGTGTGGGAGCGCTCGAGTCCAAGGTTTCTGCACCCCACCAGACATCGCTGCCGGCCCTGGAATAAACACGTGCAGGGTAGAATTCCTCATCAGTCTGAAACATGGACTCTATTCTTTCTCGGGTCAGGCTTCACTGCAACAAACGCGCGAACCCCTCCACGCAAATTGATCAATTCCTTCTTCGCTTTTTCTCGCAGAGATATCTCCTTGACCATCTGACCATTGGCTTCTGATGCGACCAGCTTCGCAGTCGTCTGATCCAATCGGCTGATCAATTGCCTACAACATCTCGCCCACCTTTTCTTTGATACTTGTAGTTCTGTGTTTGATGCGTCTTTCTTCTCTGTCATTTCGGACTACCCAAAGTATAGGCAACTATCAACCTTCACCACCCAAGCGGTCAAAAGCTCACGAACCGTTTGTTCTCTCTGCACTATGCACTTCCTGACTCCATTCCTCATCGCCCATGTTATGCCTACTAGAGCCAGCACTGAAAGACGGACTCTTCGCGTATAGCTCGAGACGGCGAGTGACGTTGGCAATATTCTTCTCAAGATCAGTGGTATCCTCCCCGATCCTACGCACCACCGAATCGACCCTACGTTTGAGTGATACCAGTTTCGGGCTGGGCGTCCATGATACCGTACCATCAGGAATTGGATGGGGTCTGATGTGCGACGTTGTCAGAAGATCTTCACAGCTGACGCAATGTTGAGGCTCAGGGTTGTCAATGCGACATTCGTTCCTACGACTAAGGTGACAAACACTGGGCGCAGATGCTGCTGGCCTCGTATCACCGTCCACAGAATCGCTATGCGTGTGATCGTCGCTGTTAGGGGTATTGGCGCGATCCGCACCCTCGACTGAAAGATGGATTGATTGGCAGCGACTCTCGCGTGCCGCTCGCATCATGGCCGTTCCGTACTCGCTTAGTTCGGCCTCGGATAGGTCTTTTGCATGGCGGCACGGGCTACGCGTAGTTGATTGAATGTTGCTTGAGTTGGGGCAGTCCGCCATGGCCACCGTTTGACTTGCAGGAGCTCTAAGTTCACGTCTGCGATCTGCCGAGGCAAGCGAGTGTTGGCGGGCAGTATTCAAGCTAGAAGGTCACGGTGATAGATCGTTGGAGACTGATCAGCTAGCATAATAACATGATTGCCTGGGACAATCATGTGTATGATTGTGAAATTGGCAATCGCACGGTACAGCACGCGACATATCGCGTACATGACCGTATGCGAGCGCGTTGGCAAATGGAGATGAGCAAGATAAGCGTAAAAGACCTAGCAAATGATCGACCTCTCAGAAGAGGTACATGGAGCTATTGTAGGAAGGCAAACAGTATCTGGAGAATCTTATGGCGAAAGACCTGAACAGCCCATGATGCACAGCGTCGACGTTTGCGTCGCGGAATTGCTGGACAAAGGGAATGACAATTCAGCTGAATGCCCAAGGTGTGAGCATCTTGCAGAGTTGGATGCGCGCGAGACGGCAAGAGTGCTGATGGTTACATGTGCTGTGGTGAAGGTGTGGGGTTCTACTCGAGCGGGATGCAGCTCCCACGCTACGCTGTAAAACGATCAAGCGCCCCAGAACCTTCAAACCATCACGACGTGCACGACATGCTGCCTACATCTCCTGCCACCGAATCCTGCGCGACTCCTGCGCCCGTTGCGCCCACGGCCGTAACTTCTTCCCAAATCTCGTTGCTGACTTCGATGTTCACATGAATGTGGAATGGTGTCTGGATCTCGAACACGTCGTCTTCGGCAAAGTAGTGTTTGCGTCAGCACTTGCAACACGTACCAAAGTTTATCTACCAACGGCATCAGCACCGAGCCGTATTTTCTCACGCCGTCCAATACTCATTTTCGGGACATCATTTTCCCTTCACCACACGCACACCATGTGTGGCCATCGATTTTCTGGCACGGTCAGGGAGCGCGTCATTACCACAACGGAGATGTACGACAACAACAGCGACCTTCCCCGTGCCTAACTCCGGAGCCGCAGTCGACTTTCTCACATCTCCTGCAACCTTGCTATCGAGCACAGGTTCACGTCACACGTGGGACCTGCGACAGACGGCCTATTGAGGACTCCAGCCTACCGGCGCAGCTACAACTTCGTCCACCGCAACTTGAGGTGATGTCACCTGCAGCGCATATATTCGATGGGCCTCCACCACAAACTTCTCGTCTCCGTGACGACTTCGCCAATCAGCCACGATGCCGATGCGAGCGAACAGCAGCCTAGCTGGCACCAGGAGACCGACGCCCTCACCTTGGTGGTCGACAGCTATGCTATCAGGGCGTCATCCCACGCCAGCACCGACCGAGCCTGTCTTTCTGCTGGCGAGCGCAGCGCCGGCACAGACTTGGCAACCGTCAAGCTTCCCACAACGCTCGAGGCTGGCAAAGACACAAACGATAAGGTCGGCAGCAGACCTATCTCCTCCTTCGCGACAAACGACCCTGTGACGAATGCACACGCGCAGACCACCGATATGGCGATCCATACAGACCAGTCCGCAGAATACGACATACACATACACAGGAATTATTTGCCAACGGGTCATGCAAATGACCAAATTGCTCTTCGTTTATTGATGAGCAAGTTGGCTGGGACAGGCAAAAAGAGCTAGGTTACTCTACTCTCTGTTCTTTCTGTTGAAGGCCCGACCCGCGCCTTGCCCACCGACTATGCGTCCGAAGTCGATGATATTCTGCGCGTGTCCTCCAACACATGGGTGTCTTTTCCGCTTCCAATGTCCGTCCTTGTTCACCATACTTTCTCCGGCACATACTGGGTATCAGGAACCGCGAGGTGATAGCGGGACCTCCCGCGGCAGGGCGCGCTTTCAAGAACATGAGGGCAGGATGCGTTTGCGGGCTGACAACAGCCGCGTGCCTTTCAAGCTTGCGGTACCCGCCGGTTTGTGGGCGACCCAAGTCGCAAGGCCTCCCATTGCATTCGTCCGGAGTCTAACTAACACTCTTCACAGCATCGCCCTTCACCTCGAACATCCAGACCTGAGCGCCTTCCCCGCCCATCTCCGCGTCCTCACCACATTCAGTTACTCCGCCCTGATCAAGCAGACTTCTTCACCAACACCAACCTCGATGCGCCGCCCAGCATGACAACGCCGCGTTGTACCCTGCGACATCACCCTTACAACGTAGATCATACACAACAAAACAATAGAATCGCAGTACAACTTGGTCAAGCATATGCAAAAAGCCCCTCGTTCCTTGATGAGCAGTTAGACTGCGGCAAGGGAAGTGGAGCTGGGGAGGTAGAGCGTGGGTTTGCGACAGGTACTAGTCCATCTCATCGCACGCAGTGCGGACAACTTGCTGGTTAGTTGGCACCCCGACGCTGGAAATGAAGGCTGAGGGCTCTGCATTCCGCTCACGCTTCACATACGGCACAGGGAAAGACCAAAAGCAACATGGAAGCATATAGGACGAAAGTTGACGGATTCGAGGCTTCGGTACATGAGCTAGGCGTTGTCGTCGAGGGAGATGTCTTGCAGATGGTCGAGCCCCCTAAGAAAACTAACACCAGTCATATGGCGAGAGCCGACAGCAATACCAACTGTTGCGGTAGCGAAACAGCGATCTGCGACGGGGAAGAGAGATCAGGCGGATCAGATTATCAAAGCCGCAGCAAGCCACTCGTGAGTCTGACTATCGCGACAGTGCCTTCCACTTTGACTTACACCTACTCGCAGACTGAACCCAGGCCCATTGAAGGGTTTCACCATGCGTACTAGAGCTCTGGCGACCCGATTGCTTACCGCGACGCGCACTTTCCCGGACGCCTGCTATGTCGCTTGCGATGAGGGAGTCTCCCGCGCATACCACGTTCGAGGCCGCAACCATGAATTACGTCTACCCTCGCCATGCTCCTCGGGATATAACAATCTCTTCCGTAGTTACACCCGCGGTGTCGTCATTGCTGGTAGCGCAGTCACGTCTCGAGGGGGAACCACCCGTCTGGCTCAACTGGGATTTCTGCAAAGACTAAGCGCGAAGACTAGTCAACAGCTGACTCAGCTTCAAACCTGACGTTCCCAATCTCTCTGGTTTAAAGTGTATCTTTGCGCAGGGTAGGGTCATGGATTGGGATAATTGTGAGCGGCTCGTTGGACTCGGCATCGAACTCGCGTTGAGGGAAGTGGCCTCCTACACATTGAAGAACAATTCCGGTGAGAAGAGCTTTGCGGTTGTCTCGGTGCAGACAACGTTCACTCGCTCCGCGTATTCAACCTTGTCTGCTCACGACTCTATCGAAAGAGCTTGGGAACTCCGGAACACGGCTTACTGGCGCTGCTCTATTTGAACATTGTTGACCATGTACACATCTGGAATTGATTATACATTAGCGGGCCTTCATGATCTGCCACCCGGCGCTTGACAGCAGCGATGAAGGTGAAGGTGGGAGCGATTTGGGGCTCATCGTCCTTCCTGACGCGTCGTCTGTCCACACTACCTTTTCCTTGATTGCTGCGACCATCGTCTTCGCCCCGCAAAGACTCCACAGAGACGTCTGGTAAGCGTAACACGCGCAAAGATTGGTGCTTCAACACACAGCCTAGTCAACTCACTCTTACGCCATAAAACTTAATTCCACTTCTAGCAAGAGCGCATACCAAAGCGCCTGGCGACATGTGTGTGCAGAGGGAGTGGATGAAGAAGGTCGATCGACGAGTGCCTGTTCTTGGTATGGTCACCGAGACCAGTGACGAGCGCCATACCGACGAGACTGATGAGAACAGTGGTGAGACGCGTGAGGTCGGTGGAGAATGGAAAGAGAATGACTGGAAGAGCATTGCCGGTACAAACGACTGTCCATGGAACGAGCTGGATTCCTAGACGGGCGTCGGGCTGCTCTCGGTCAACGATGCGCAAGTCCTGAAGACAAGGACCAGCAAGAAGTCTTTGCGATGACGCCGCGCAGTACACGTCATGCATTCAGTAGCCCTTCACGACCTCCATACCTGGGTATCGGATGATGTACGCTCCAGGCTCCTACCGAGTAGGCGTACTTGCGACGCTGGTCCGGACAGCATTTATCGCTGAATCAAACCATGTATCACGCGTCGAGACTTATAATGCTGTCGACTTATAGAACTGACCATTCGATCCACGGCCTTCCCACTGGTTGTCTTCATCTACCTCTCAGGCCGTAGGCCTTCGTCACACTTCCAATCGATCCAGATATCTCTCACATACCACCGAGACTTCCATTATCCGACATGCTAGCAGAGGGCGACCTGCTCTCGTTCTCTGCCCCGCGGTGGCCATGAGAAACAGGTCGCCAGGGTCCGCCCTCGGCGTTTGCAGCTCCACCGTGGTGAGCGGGAGCGTGGGACCAGAGGTGACTGAGGAAGCGCGTCTTGGCGTACAACAAGTCTCCCACTTCTTGCAACCAGTTGTTTGCTCATTCTCATTCTACCGTACACCAACGCCTGCAAGCCCGTAATCCTGCGAACAACGAACGACGAGACCGTCGCGATGAGTTCCGGAAGCGAGGCCACCGTGATAAAATCAGAGAACGAGCCCGCTGCGGTGCAACGCGCAACCCCAGCGAAATAATTTTCGTTGACCCTCAGACACCGCGTTCAAAAGGATTCGATGCAGTACGACCATCCCAGAGACCTACCGACGTGGGTAATGGGCCTCATGGCTATTGTCGAGGTCGAAGAGATCGATCCTCCCAGTCGAACCGGATCCGGAGATAAGGCTGACCCCTCTGCCCGAGTTGAGTTGAGTGACGAGGCTTCAATATGTAGCGATACCGACTCCTGGAATGAGCCAGCCTTTTGCTACGACGAGATGGAATGGAAGCACGAAGAGGAAGCCTCCAGCTACGGCGCTGATATCTGTGACGAAGCCGAGACCATCGTATCCACAGGCGACGAAACGGACTTCAAGGACCGCGTTGCAACGGATATCATAGCAAAAGCTGTGTACGAGGAGAGTGATAGCGATACGGTGAATCGCAGGTAAGTACAGCTGCCGACTCACTGTGTCATTGGCCTGGCTAATGACCCCCTCAAAGACTCGATCTAGATCGCGCAGACGATCTACCACAACGTTTAGGAGCCACAGCTTTAAGGTGGATCCAGGCTGAGGTTCTCGCGTGTCTTCTATCCTCCCGCAAACGCACATGTCCAACGCCGCCTGCCTCAACACCAAAGACCCCCGTGTCGATCAATTTAACGTGGTGGATACAATACTGAGAGTTCAGACTGGCTTTTGAGACCACATACGACTAAGACTGCGCGGAGACCACAGGGAGTATAGAGAATGGCGAGGATATACCATCAAGGAGGCGTTGCTGCTCACCATTCCAGACCATGTTGGTTCCCAGGTGGACTACCAAACCTGCGTTTGCCGTTTGCGTGTTCAGCTCCAGGTTATCATGGGACCAAGAAAGACTCGAGCCAGAGATGATAAAACTGGATAATCGAGAAGACCTCGCTTCGTTCTTCACCCTCAAACCATACTCGATACCAATGAAGAGGAGGAAGAGGTATGCAAGCTCAAGGCGTGGGAGCGTGATACTCTTGGGTTGGAGGAGTGCGAAAAAGTGCAAACCCAAGAGCAAGAAGCTGCTCAGGTAGAAGGTATTGACTTTGTCAAGGCTGGAGGTCTCGGAGTGGTCAAAGCCCAGGGAATCAAGGTTGCCAAAGTCAGTCTTAGCCAAGAGTGATTACGCTCCTAGCACGTATATGTTGTTAACTCGCTTATATGATCTACCAGACTTGATCACAGTCCTCTCTCCATGCTTGTCATGGACCTTGCAACTTTAAAAGAGCGATCTCCGACGTTAGCTACCGTTACAGCAGCACCCACCCAGGCTCTTTTCCCTAGATCAGGAAGCTATACGCGGATCCGAGAACCAATGCAAGAAGCAGCAGGTCACGCCGAAGAACCAACGTACCGAGGACCCAATGACTGCCCGAATACGTCGTACCAGCGACATGACAACCTTGATTACGACACAGTCAACGACGTCTCGCAGTAAGTTCTTTCAAGAGTTCTTAGTAATAATCCGAGTTCTTTCCACGGCTTGCACTACCCCATAGATCTGTCGTGGTCCACACGGGTCCATATGCCGCCTTCAGACAACCGAAGGTCCGCGCCATTGTCACGCAGGTTTTCTTAGACCGTCAGAATCTAGAGAACTCGAAGAAAGATCGCGTAAACATACCCATCTTGCCTAAGCCCTCACTCTCCATCGCAAATGAGAAGCCCGTTTATCTGAATTGGGAGTATTGCAAGGAATGATGGGTGTAATCATCTCGAATGACTTCGCAGCAACGGCGCAGCCCCAGTTGTGTGCTGGAATTCAGGACACTACACCCGCTGGATATTCTACATAAAGAGTCTTGAAGAAACTATGAGCTCTTGTTTTGGAAAGATAAAGAGGCATGTTGTACAGTCCGAAGCCGGTATCTTGCGTGGGCTTTCTTGCTGCCGACAGAACGCAGACACCGAGACAGTAGATTAGGGTCCAACATGTCCGCTGAGTGCTAAACCGATCGCAGTATTGTCTAGCTGTTGTAGCGATCTCGTCAATAATGAACAACCATTGCGGTGTCAAGGCGGCCATAACGTATACGATCGTGTCGAGCTAAGCGACCAATGGCCTGCGAAGATCAGCTGAGCAATATAGTAGAGGCAGCGGCGGAAATACTTACGAGGTATGAACATAATTGTCCTCGCAATCATGGCCTTTCGTCTTGATGGTAATGCTCTCACAACCAGTGCTTTCCTCCTCGTCTCCCCCAATAATAGTGCCGAGCTTCTTCAGCTGGCGCTTGAAGTAGCGCGTCTTCCTGTACCACCAACGCTTCATCTTTCGGGAGTTCTCGGATGGCACTTGGGGGCGAGGGCATGTATCTTGATCTGCAGGGTAATGGTGAACTGCCTCGCGGATCCGGTACGTTCCATGCTGACGTCGTGCGATGTCTTCTGAGCTGTATATCTGTGGTAGGGAAGATGGCTTTCCGTGAAACTAGGATAGCAGCGCTTACGCAAAATGAATGAAATTTCCAAGTGTGGAAGACCTCAGTTAGTAGTCGCTTCCGCAATCACTTTCACCATGAGTACGCACCAAGCGCTAAACGCCGGCGGCTGATGGTGTTGGCTCCAATAGGTCTCACTTCCTGGGGTTCGAAGCGGGTGTGATTAGATTCGCGCTGAGATAATATTCCGCTGAGAAATTTGGTCGAGCTCAATCGTGATGCACGTGGGCACTTGAATGTCGAAGGAGGAGAGATACGGGCGTCGTGAGATGGAAGACATGAACTCTCGATATTCCATCTACCTGCAGGCTAGCGTGAACGTAACAGACCGCGGGACATCTTCTAACATTTGTACGGCTAATGCTGCAACTGCTTCAGATTTGATGCAGACCTCCAAGTCGATATAAAACGTGATGGCGATCCGTTTGTCTCGGCCGACCCGATCGCGGGTGCCAGAGAAGCTTCTGGTATTCGATCTTGGATGGCGAGACTAATTTTGGACTTTTCGTTCCTAATCAGCGATACCGAGCGATTCAGGCCGCTGTCAATGAGGCGCTAATTTCCGCCGCCCCCCCAATCTCACAGGTAGAAGTGAAGGTGAGAGGGACGGTGAGCGTGGAGAATTGTCTGTCACAACGATCTTTTGCCAAATCGTACTGGCCAACATATCGCACTACTCCGACTCCTCCGACTTACCACCACTCTCACCAGTTCCGCGCGACGCGTCGCAGTCCCCTCGGCCTGTCATCCTCATCTCTTTGATCGCCCACCAAAGCGCAGCATTTCCGAGACTCAGAAATCGAAGTCTACAAGGCCCCAACCCAAGCGATCGTTCCACTCATTTAGACCAGGAAAAAGGCCAGGTTCGGGGATGAGCATTGGTCCATTCTGTAAAGGTTGTCGAAATCGCAGGCAAACGACAAGGTCAGAGCGCTGCGGAACGTTGTCGCAGGGGATGTTGTCTATCCCATCTACTGCAACACTGACGCTAACTTGCTCTTTTGCGTGGTCCAGTGTGACCGATTGAAAGCATCAGGGTGAGCGTGGGCACACACCGAGTGCGGAGAAGAGACATTCCAGCATTGGGAGTTCGAAAAGCAGAGGAAAGACTTGTGCAAGCGGCGGTCAAAGAACTGGCGAACTGTGGACGGAGGAATAGTGCATTTAGCAAACGCGTCCTAGTGACCTCGATTAGGTGGCTCGGTTGCGCTGAGTTGGAAGATGTCTTGGTTTCGATATTACAATCGACTGGCGAGTGGGCAAGAGTGACCCGGACCTTGGAAGCGTCCCCTCCTCCTCAACCGCGTGTCCTTTAAATAACACCCTCATAATTTTGCTCGTTGCTAGCCGCAGAGACAAAGTCAAGATGACCAGTCTCCGAGTACTTTTGACAAGAGGTCGCGCAGTCGGGTCTGGCTAACGTCGATAGGCTTCTACGCTCGATTTCAATAGTCTTCCCCCAGTTTGATGATGCAAACGCAATGGCGACTCGTGGACAAAAGTCCGAGACGGTGTGCTAGGTGAGAGAGAGAAAGACTGCGTCGCTACAGGTGATTGTAGATTTCGAGACCCATGTGAATGGCGGTCTGCCGAAGGCAGCTGGAGCGAGAGCATTCGGGATGTCAGTGCGTGGACGGGTGATGCAAGGAAATGCACAGTATAACGATTAGGTGCTTTCTGTTTCTGCTCGGGAAAACAGAGGCGTTGGTGGGTGAAGCCGCCAAGTGCGCAGGACAAGAGCTTCCAAGTCACCTCGCCTTCACCAATGACGGAATTGCTCGTTGATGTAGTATGTCCGGCTGGCACGCGTACCGACATGCCAGTCTGGGCGACGTGGTGCGTCCTGTCCTCTATTGCACGTTTTCAAACTAAGTCACCGCGTTGCGCAGCTCAAGTATAACCAACTCGGTAGGCGCCAGGGACGACAGCGGAGATCGCATAGGTTTGCAGCAGATGTCCATCAGGGGATGTAGCGGAGATGGTAGAGAATGTCGGATCGTTTTTGTCAGGGCAGCATACCCAAGGACATACGTCAGCCAAGTGGAGGATTCCGAGTGATTAGAAGAGAGTTACTGGAACGGGAGCACGACGAGCGCGCGAAACTATAGCAATCAGCCAGTGATTGTGGCCGGTAATGGCGGCGTCAGAGCAATGGAAAAGTATGTGTAGCTGGTACAGCCAGCGCCCTTGACGTCCAAAGCAGCCAGTGAGGAATCTTCGAGCTTATATATCAGACAGCGGCCTGGGTCAAAGGCGACGATGGCTAACCCGAAATTTGACCGTAGTTCGAGGGGCGCATTCGTGATGGCAAAGCTGCCAGAATGCGGCTGCAGTTGGGCAGGATGTGACACCGAGGACCGCGTGTTTGAGGCGGTGGGGCGATAGCTTTCAAAAGGGCATACACTACGTCCGAGGCTGACGCTGACGCTCAGTAGAGTTGGCGCATTCGTCAGCCAGGCTCACGCTGTAGATGTCATGCCCAGATCACGACTGACCTTTGTGGGAGTCCGTGCTCTTGGCGCGTCATTGTGGTGCTGCCGGTGGGCATTCAATGGGCCGTGGCTACTGGATTGAGCGAATCTAGGAAATGCGCGTGTTTTGTCGCGGCAGCGGGTAGGAGGAGAGCTGTGTCGGTGCTCGTGGGCATGGCGAGGGCGGGCAAGTTGGCTGCGGCGTCGGCAGTGTTGTGCTTGGAGTCGGCACGGCATAGCCGCGTCTCACGGGCGGGGCTCGGGCGGGGCTCGGGCGACATCAGACGACAGACCATCCCAACCTCACGATGCACTCCATGAACTTGCGAATTGTGGTGCATCGAGCGTATAACGCCGTTGTGACAAAAAGAAACTACTAGCTATACGTCCTCAACGTACCCACAAAGATCTACATGAAGGTAACCCCACCAATCTCCTCAAACGAGCCTGATTCACGACTCCTCAGATTTCGCATCAGGCTAACTACGATGCGCTTTTCCATCATCAGTCACCCTCTCCGCAATAGAGACTCTAGGACTACCCCAGATGTCTGATGCATCTGAAAACAGTTCTAGCAGCTCAGACAAGAGTCGCTTCGCTGTTTCTTCCATAATAGGACGACGCAACATCATCCGGTCGGTAAGAATGGCCATGCAGTCGTCCAGATCTTCCAGAGTGCCCTTGCTAAAGACAATGTATTGGATCGAGAAAAATCCGTTTTGAGCGGTATCTTGAAGTCTGAAAGCGCGGTGAAACGCGGAAAAGATCGTCATGGCTCCCCAAGTGCCGCAAGCATCTACTACAGGGCCTCGGTGAAGAATTAGGAGGTATCAGCATCTTTTCCATAGCTGATCCAGACAAGGCTTCATGGCGTCTTCAGCTGTCGCTATGTTGACAGGCTCGATCATCTTACCGCCGTTCCTCCACCAGACTTTGCCGGAGCGATTCTCCTAGTTACCGATGATCTCTCCTTCCGCCAGCCCAAACGCGTGGCCGGGACCAGAATCGATGACAACGACCGATTTGGTTTCATCGGACTTGCTTGCTATGCGATGTGTTGCGGAATATCTGATGTAAGCGGGATCGATGCGCGCATTCTCGTTTGTTGCGATCGCGAAGGATGTGCATAGTCCGATGCCGCTTGTCCAAAGATGGTGAGGGAGAGGTTCTGTCCATGCTGGCGTGACATCCCCGAACAACATTCCATTCTTTTTGCCTAGCAACTTTCCAGCGAACTCCCATCTAGTGTTTGTATCGACATTCTCTAGCAGTTGAACTACGGCGCGCCTTGTGTGGTGGCTTTGGATTGGTAGGCGGCGGAGCCGTCGAAACGTCGGAACGTGTCGGAGCAGAGTTGTCGAACAGCAGCCCTGGAAATCGGTGCCACGCGCTCACGTGATGCCCTGTGGCACAGACCCGAGGTCCCGAGGTCAGCATATCTGACGACCAAGGCCAGGTATCGCACGAGTGGGCTGGCGTTTGCTCCATCGTAGGAGCCCGCTGGTCTCTGCGTGAGCCTTGCTTGCTCATGTTGTGTTGCTCGCGATATCGTCTCGCCTTACCGCTTCATAAGCGACCGGTGAAGGGCGAGACATGTCTTTGCTCAGCTTGGATGCGACGTTTCGCCTTTGGTTCTGGCCTCCTCAGACCAACCTCATCCCCTCTGATCCCCACTGTGTAATATACTTGGCATCACACTCATCTCCCCACACTGTTGTCCAAATGGCGACGACAGGGAACTCAGAGCAACTTTCCCTCCACCACAGCCTCTACACCGGTGACACGACTTCGCGTCATCGCGCCTTCGCGCCTTCGTGTGCTTCTTTCAACGCTGCAAGTAGAACAAGAGAACCGCTCCGCATGGATCATCGCCTATATCTTTTCCCTCGAGCAGCACTTCCTGGTGGAAGCGCTTGAACTGGCCGAAAAGTACGACGCGCCGAACGAAATACGCGGAGTCATTGCGTCTCGACGTCCCGGTCCAACCGATTCCTCCGTGCGTATACTCCTTGGCCTGCGTTCGACTCGCCATGGGTGGAGGGCTCACTTTTGGTTGCTGCTCCACGACACGGGTGTGTACTTCCCCGTCAGGCTCTCGGTGCACTTTCCAGTCTCGTCGCAACCCTCTCCAAGGAGTACAGTCTACAGCAGGTCGTCGCCGCCCTCTTCGTGCCTCTTCAGACCGAGCCTTACAGTGGTCCGAAGAACGATGACTCGGCGATTCCATACGAAGGCCAACGGTGGGTGCAAGTAAGCGACCTGCTCGCTACCCAAGTCGCACTGAGTGAAGCTACGGCAACATCAGGGCCATCGACGTATGCAAGCGGGCATGTTCATTCTGATTTCGGTAGTTGGGTTGTCGATCTTGGTAGTGCAGATGTGAGATGGTTGTGCGGAGTTGCAATGTTGTATGATTTGGGAGACCTTTATGCGCTGGTACCTAGGTACCGCCCGTGGGACTCGGATAACGTGACAATGCGACGCTTGTTCGCCCGACCTTTGTATTAACCGTTTGCTATGGAGACAGAGGTGATATTGTCAATGGAACAACAGTGCATGTATGCAATTGCTGTTGAAGCTGGGCGGCAATGAAGCTGACGGCTGAGTGTTGGTGGTCTTGGTGAAGATGGCGATGACGTTGATGACAAAGCGTCGCTAGCGACCGTGTAGGCTTAGCGGCATCCGGCCTCGGCCAGCGTTCGCTCTGCCCCGGTGCCAGCTCTCACTGCCACACGCCCGATGCATCCGCCATAGACCACCATGTCTTCGCAACAGCGCATCGCAGTCATGTCATTCCTCGACCCTATATCGCCGACGTGACATATTCCGTTGCCCTTCACGGCACCACTCGCCGTGCGACTCGCCTTCGTTTACCGGCTCATCACCTTCCTGCATGCGACACCGCCCATATTACACACGGAAGCACGTTGGCAGCCGCACCTTGGACACGTCCAGTATCGCGACGGCCCTGCTCTCGAGCAAAGTAGTGCACACATCTCCCCACATACTGCATATCCCCCAAACATCGCCCATGTCAAGTCGCAACCAATGGGCAGCCGCTGCCGTCGTCTTCACAACAAGACACGACTAGTCGGAAACTAGGAGGACGGATGCATAGCAGGACAGTGGATGATGGGCCCGGTAGGATCTGCTGCGTAGAAGCGCGCTCAACGCAGTCGACGACAGCCTACTTGAATCCGACGGCATGATTCCTGGCCACCACCTCTGCTCGACACCCAACATGGACCCCGTGGCCCATCCTTCACGGTACCTGTCGCGCGCAGATTCGGCAGAACCTTGGACTATCTGACTACCGCGCACGCCCGGTTACTGTCTGGAGCAGCGACTTGCAGACATCTCCACTGAGGACGTTACTTGGGCCATGGAATTTGGCGGAGCTGGTGCTGGGCAAGACAACATGTCTCAGCGTCACCTTCACTGATGAGCATTTCACGCTGAAGCACACCACTGCGTCTTGGTCAAGAGGTTGCGAAAAAAAAATAGTCGTTTCATGCCACCTGCGCAGACTACAACCTCACCCATGATCGCCAAATTCACTCCGCAGCCCCCACTGTCGGCGCGAGCCCATCCCAACGGCCGCCGCCTCGCCGAGGACCACCACCCCGTCATCACCTGCCTCGCCCTCACATTGACCGCGCGAAGCTTGTCGTCAGTTACGAACGCGTGCTTATGTACCATGCTGCAGCAGAACGTTGTCATCCTCACGATGGACCGAGTCCGCACGACGCCATGTTGCCAGATCACATATCGCCCGTTAACGGAACGTCAATCGAGGCTCCAGCCGGTTGCCCTTACGCCATCCCTCCGGCCTCTCCACATTGCGAGGACGCGTTCTACACCTGGCCACACGATATCATACGCGTCGCGATAGGTTTCCATCTCCACGACACACATGGCGATCTCGATAGAAGATGGACTGGGCAACAAGGGTGGAGTACAACAAGATGGGTGTCACGGGGAGTGGCGGTCGCTCCCCGACTGTGGGAGTTTAGGAATTCGACTGGATTGGCACGAGTAGGCTGCAGGTCAACGAAGGGTGAAAAGGCTGACGGCTTCTTACTCAAAGACCGAGTACATGTTGTGCATGGGCAGATCTGCTGCAAGAGTTTGGATAACCCGACGCCTGCTGGCGACTACTCTGAGATGGTTAGGTGTTCATATAGCAGTCCATAATGTTCTATTTGCAATAATAATAGTCTGTCAAGGCAACATACCCCTATTTACCACGCAGTCAAGCACCCTGACCGGAATCTAAAGAATCTATCCTGCCTATCTCCTCCGCGTCAACACGACTATTGGTTGTATGCGTGAACTCCGAACGAAAGAATGGTATTGTTGTTGCTACGAAAGACTGTCTAGTTCCCATCAGTAAATGAGACTTGGCCGATGATCGTCCAAACGGAATGCCAACAAGTCAGCGACTGCTGGTGGGGATGGATCAGGTCCGAGAGGAAAGCAACATTCACAGTGGTAGTCCGTTTCGCTGATCCTGGTTCCCCGTCCATTCACTCGGTTGCGTCCAAAAGCTTGAACCCGTCCACGAGCTACCCTCGTCACACATGTGATACATACCGGATGACCACACGGAGTGTCGAGCAACCCATCGTCTCCATTGCACATGCAGCATTCAGTATGGCTGGACCGGAGGGGGTGAAGCTGCTGAGGGCCTAAAGCGAGGTGCTGGGGACAGTAGACTCGTTGGTCGCTGTCGCGACAGGCATTGAAGCATTGCCAGCAGCAGATGCTCTTGCATGTGCTGAGGACGAGTGGGTCCGTCTCTGGGTCTGTGTCATGTTCGTGGACGCACTGCGAGATGTTATTGGTGCTGTCTTGAGGAGTATCGGAAACGCTCCAAAGCTGTCGCCAGCTTTGCTTCGTAATGATTATGCAGCTCCTGAAGAAATTTACAATCCCCAAAGTAGGCCAGCTCTCGATGGTGAAAATGTAGACGGCCACAAAGCAAAAGAAGAGAATGAGAAGAACGGATGTCTCGACGACAGCATCGTGGTCGCAGGCTTTACGAAACGTTACTGGCCAGAAGTAGGTACCGAGCGCGAGATACATGAGCGATTCGACAGACCAAAATTTGGCGGAGTGATATTGCGTGCGGAATAATGCTCGTTCAAGGCAAGCCAACAAGTCCGCGCCTGCTACTAGCGCCCACCAAATACTGAAGATGATAAAAAGTCCTTGACCAACGCTTGAACGACAGTAGCATCCCTGATGTATTGTCTCCCAATCAGAGGCTCTGGGCGTTCTTACAGAATCTCTGGTAACCAGCATGCCTATGTGTACGGCATCAGTAAGGGATTTTCGTAGGGTAGGACCGATGAACGCGACCGCCCCAGAGTGGTCAAGATAGTATCGTTGGCACTTCCAAAGCCCTTCCGCAACCATGCGCCTTGATTCATGCATGATTGATACGATCAGACGCCAGCCCTTGGATAGGATTCCAACAAGAAAATACACTCCTACCATGATGAAGTAGATAATGAAGTAGGTAGCGATTATAATTCCGCACACAGGCAGGAACATGAACAGCATACTGAAGTTTTTTGTAACGGGAACATCGTATAGTAGCATCAGGAACCCCGTGATCGTGAACAGCAAAAGTCCATAGAGGCCATTAAGGAATTTTCCATCAATCTCTTCATAGTCTTTAGATCTATCGTAATCCTCAGAGCTAGGCATTCGGTCGATGGAGCTTTTAATCAAGCTTACAGTGGCAAATGCGATATCGAAAGGCACCCAGGAGGTAATGTAATGTGACAAGAACTTTGTGTGTATACAGAGTGGCGGATTGTTTGTGTAGATATTTGTAGGTATGCTGAGTACGCGTAGATAATTGTAATGTGTTGTAAGTCTTTGTATGTAGTCGATAGCTGTACTAGAAGGTTTACAGACTATATACAGATAAGCGAGCATAACTTCAAGAGAACGGCATACGGTGTTCTCCGACAGAGATTTCTACTCAGGAGTAAAGACAATGCATTGTGTAAGAATAGAGACCAAGCGATGTCTCGAAAGAAGTCGACGACTTTCACTGGAAAGAGTCACCTTAATTGCGCTCTCAACTCGCTTCCAGCGCGAGCAGACGCTGTAAAATTTATTGCCATGTACACAGACAACCTTGGAACTGAATTAGGTTGGAATGTGGCGAAGACCGTGAGCATGTGCTAACTTTGGTAAGGACGAAGTGTAGTCTTAGTCGAGTTGGACATGTCGAGCATTAGCGTGACTGACATCTTAGAAGAAGATGTCGACGTAGCCCTATCGAGGAGGTGATGCTGTTGCTCGATAACCATGTAGCAGTCAACTTCGCTCGTGCTTCGTCGATGGATGGTCAAGCAAGCGTCGACGCTGGTCGCGCGCGAACTACCCACTGCGTCTGTCTTTTTTTTTCGCCTATAGCTACCTCGACGGTATGCTTGCGCATCAGAAGCTATGCCGGTCGCAAGCAAAGAGGAACTCGAACGGCGGCATTGCAGCGATATTGATAAGCAGCACGGTAAAGAAACTCACCATAAACTCACGAACAGTCGACGTGCAATTGAGGTTTGGCTGCATAAACAAATTTGTTCTTGCTTCGCGTCTCTCAAACTCCTTGCAAGATTAAGCCGGACTATCTAGGTAGGATCACGGACAATGGGACGAGTGGTGTAAGGTCGAATGCGCATTTCGAGATACGTCCGTAGATTTCTTTGACAAACTCGTAGATACATCGACGACAGAGCTACACCTAATACTTATTGAGTTCCTGAGAAACGTTCGGACTTGGTAGAAGATTGACGAACTGGTCCCGTCCAACATTACGCTTTGAGATAGCCCTATGCGCACGTTTGCATCTGGTCTTAAAGACAGGGCACATGCGCTGGTGCACGCGACATATCTATGTGCATCTTGTAGCGTGAGCTTATATATCAATTGCTCCTCTTTCTCTGTCCTTGCTATGTAGGCGGACTTATAATTACGTTTAATTACGATAGCCTGTTGATAGAAGTACGATGCAAAAACTATGGGCAAGGGAACGGCGGGGGCAACATGCAGAGCTTGACGTACTGCTTGGAAACCATGCGCGATTGGTAGACGATGCAACAGATCCTGGGGACAGCATGGAAAGAGGCGCGAACATGGCTCCTTCAAGCTATGCCCTCACTGTTTAGTTGTAGCCTCAAAATGCACAGTTGGCAGTTTGTGGGCGGTAGGCATGTAACGAAAGAACAGATACTATTAGCGTTGGACATCGTTCGGGTTAAAAGGGTGGAGGGTAAGTTCTCTAGCTTCCTCAAATCTTCAGGGGTGAACATACTCACCTATAGCGACATTGAGAGGCAGTAGACTCTGGAGATTACAACCCTTGTGGTAGAATATATGAGGCTTGGACCGCTACTAGCGAACGCGCCAGCGTGCGCATGGGACTGGACTTGCTATCTTGGAGGTTGCGCTGGGAGGGATTGGAAGTCGCACGATATCCAAGTCCTTGAAGGTCACTAGAAACCTAGCGCCCTTCCCACAGGCTAGAGGGATCGTCGGATGTAGCGATGACTCCGAGAGCTAATCGTCTGAGGCGTTTTACCTGGAATGAGCGACCTACCTCCAGTCTAGACTGGGAAGCAAAGGTACCCCGCGCTATGTTTCCACGAGTTTGAGATGGTCTATGCACAGCCACGCTTTCTATCTGCGCATGGCTTAGTTAGGGGCTAACAGACGGGTAGCACAGCAAAGTTAGAGAGGCGGCGGCAGCAGGACCTAGGACCACGTCTGGTAGCGTCGGACTAGACCGAGATGGTTCTAGGCGCAGATAAGCGAGGGCAGGCCCCGGAGGGCTGGGAAGTTCCTGGGCTGAGTGCTAAATTCTTCGCCTCTGCGTCAGGTCGACAAACACAGCGTTGCACCGCGCTTGGATTCCTATTACTCTGTTGTCGGAATGGCTAGTGAGCGTCACACTCTACGCCGACCGCATCGAAGCTCGAGCATAACGTGCCCGGCTATTGCGCCCTATCTGCAACGGGACGTACGCGGTAGGAAAGAGCGGGAGGCCTTATTCCGACGCTAGAAAATCGCAGTGAATGAGGTTGTCGTGTAACAATCTCCGCAAAACAGGGAGTGCCAAGCCCGCCATCATCAGGTAGAGAGTTGCATCTACACGTGCATCGCGGAAATAGACCCCCAGACGCCTGTACTCCACGAAGCGGTAAAGGCATTTACGCAGCAAAGTAGACAAACACGGACATAATGCGCCATTAAGAGTCAAAGGTTTCCCCGAAGCCTGTCTTTGGTACCAGTCCCGAAAGGTGCGGTGATTGACGTGTTCAAGTTGAACTTATTCAGGTATTTAGTCCTGTTTCATGCTAAGAGAGATACTCTTTTTGGCTACTCTAGACTTACTCGCATGCTCTGTAACCATTGTCGCTAGGTATTCCCCTAAACTGTACCCAATACGATCGCGATGCGAAGCCCCGATGCATGTCCTGCCACATGCTTTCTCGCCTTCTTTCTAGTCTTTGCTCTGCTTGTTCCAGAGTGCATCACTTGCTATCAGAAGATGCAGGCCAGGCCGCCTACGCACGACGTAGGCCATAGGCTGTATGTGCAACGCTTCTATTCATCCAGAGATGGTGCTTTGTAGTATTACGCACGTCAGATCTATAAAGAATCGATATCGTTCTTACCGCATGTTAACCCCCTTCATACTAAACGGCATGTCACCCAAATTTCTTTCTGAAGCATGCTGAGATAGCAATCAGTGCAGTCTCGTCCTCACAGCGAAGCATCGGACCTACATCAGCTCTTCAGTGCTCCACAATCAAGACTGTATCTCAGAAAAAAAAACATTCAACGTCGTGTCCCCCGCGCTTCACCCTACCGCCTGGATTGTCAGCGATGCGGTCGTGTTACTAGCGCGGTAGAAACGCCTACAGGAAGAGCTCAAGTGCCGTTGTATCGAGCTTGACATCTCCTCATGCTTACACCCTGGTCACAAGTTTGGCGAAGCAGAGCGCTGTACCACGTGGTTCATCCATAGTCCAGATAGCATCACGTCCTCCGAGATCCTCCCCAGCGCCGCTACCCAACCCACCATCCATCTCTCCATCTACGAGGAAAGTCAAACTTCTCAACAAGAGGAAGGTGTTCTTGAAGTCACTACGGCATTGCAAGCAAACGTGAGCTGGGTGCCTCTGCCCCCGTCACCAGCCCACCCCTTGCACACTTTCCACTACTACAGAGGCTAGTCACCTCGCTCTAGCGTGGGACATCAGTCGTCATTCTAGAACCCTTGTGTCTCTCGTACGGACTTTCAATGCACTCATGAACCTACGCATAGCAGATTCGGCACGGTCATCGCGCACATGATCTACGCGGAGACGGCTTCTATCCAGACAAGTCAAGCCCAAAACGCCACTACTAGAATATCTAGTTCAGCACGTGTCTACCTCATTCAGGGTCAAAAGAGATGGTGACGGTTATGGAGTGGTTCCAAACTCGAAGGACTCGCTAGATTCGAGTATTTCAACCTTCTTGTCTTGTATCTCGTCTTTCCCACGTCACTTTCAAGATCGGTAGCCATGTCACGTAAGAGCGAACTCACTGCTAGCAATGGTTTCAAAAACAAAAAGCCTCGTTCACACCTACCGCATTACTACGGCATAAGCAGAGTGAAGACCAGTGACTGCAGACTGCATGTGCACCTGGGGCTCAAAGCTTGGGCAGAAAGTGCCGCGACATTCCACGGGTCCTGAACCTGTCACCGAGGTATGCATGTTTGGAGCACCTAAATCGTATACAGATCTCATATATAAACCCTGGGAGGACACCTGGGAGGGATAGAAACAGGCCTGCTACTTTGCTGTTGCGCCTCCTTCGCCGTGACTACATCACACACTCCAACGCGTACCACGTTCTTGGCCTCCATGACAACCATATGAGAGGCTACACTCTGATGCGAAGCTAATCACCAAGAACGAACGAATCCCGATTCCATGTTGGCCTTTCACGAAAGCTACCAAATCAAAGACGAAAAGCCAAGTTCGAACATGCTCAGTACTCCGCACACGACGTTCATCTTGCCTACTGAAGCCATTGATGGAAGAGGTAATCATCTCGTCGCGTCTGAGTTCACGTTGACAGGGTGCGTATGGGAGGCGTAGGTATCGTCGCGCGAACTTCTCCATGCTGCCCCGAACGAAGGTATGATACTCAGGCGCCGAAGACAAAGAGGGTTGTACCGATAAGGAGTGCATACATTGCGAGACACGGCAGCAAGAGCACACGTCCTTTGCCAAGCTTTGGCGGCTCTTCGGGCGTGGGTTGTCCGGGTGGAGATGCCTTACGCGGTTATGATTGAATCAGCGCACCTGTCTCGGAAGGGACAGAAGAAGCTCTAGATTTTCGGCGAGCTGCTTGATAAGTGGCAGGAGACTGAGGGTCTTGTTTCCAATGGCGGCTAATGATTAACGTCGACCCCGTGAGAATCTATGAACTCTTCTTCAGCATCTACTTCGCACCGTCTTCCACATCATCATTGGGGGGAGCGTCTTGCTGTTGGCTGCCTCTTGCTCGCCGTGGGCCAGCCCACAAAGTTGATTTGGGCCGAAGAAGTACATCGACGCCCCCACGAATACCGATATATCAATGACAATGCTGACCAAGAGCCACCAGTTCAGTGCAGAATAGTACGTTGCCACCATCATGCAAGCTCATGTAAGTTGAACGTTGCTCCCGATAGCGCTGTAGCGTATTACCAGGGGTCTTGAAAGTAGTCTGGCCGACGAGATAATCGCTCCGCCAGCCACTTGGAAGGAGCTAACCATAGGAACAGACGATGCGTTGCGATGAATCTTGCGAGGAGTAGCGCGATGAATGCGATAATGATCTTAATGATGATACTATGCACCTTGGAGAATCGGAGGTACATGAAGATACCTTTTGTCGAGGTTCAGGCCGGAGTCTGCGTTTAGCGCGGTGGGCTGTGCAGGTGAGGACAATGCAAGCACGATCAAGATGAGAGTTGATTTCGGGGTTGTGGATTGCAAGCGCGCAATGAATTGGAATGGGTTGGCGTGATGGAATAGTTGGAAGACGACCCCAGACTTGATCGATATCGTGAAGATGGTCGGACGGCAGAGCTAGAGATGATGGACTGATGCTGCAAGTGCAGTGTTGGCTGCGAAGAGGCCAGCAAGGGTTACGATAAGAGTGTATGTACTGGCCTAGCGAGCGAATGGTGCGAAGATGTATGAAGAGATCAACAGAAGCTGCTCATGTTCGCGGCGACGGAGGAAAAGACTAGTGTGCAGGCAACCAGCTGTGTACGCATCTTACAACGGAGAGAGCGCGACAAAGAGCGGAAGTCATTAGATCGACGCAAAGACAAACGTGGGAAACGGGTGTGAGCAAGCATAGCGGCATTGTATTAATATTGCCGCCAAGTCCCCCGTTGATGTCGGCTCTTTCGACTTCACCTGTTTCATAACCGGCAAGATCGCTAAATACGATGGTATCACAAGGATCATCAATATCGTCTAGAAGTAGCTCCCTATTCTCGCCCATGGCAACAAAGTCGAAGTAGATAAACCGATGCGAACGTGACGAGCTGGGAAGGTTGCGTGGGGTCGTTCTGCATCGGCGGGCTTTAACGCATCAATGTACGACGTTTATGGCAGCCTCGTGAGTCTCGAGCTTAGTGTGTGATAATGCCTGGTGAAATCTACTTCCCTTCCACTTGTCAAGACGCTTTGCTACCGTTGCTCGACCTTTCTCGAGAGTATAAACTTTAATCTGCTTGATCTTGCTTGGACGTATCTCTATTGATCGTCTAACAACACTATCCTCTGGTGGCTTGTGCTCGAAGAGAAGTTGGGATGTGCAGCCGATTACAGAGGTGTTTAAGGTGAACGGGCTACCTGCAGCGTCGCCCGTTATTACCCGCGTCTTGCCTAGACTAGAGAATTTAAAGGCAAGAAGAACAAGGCAGTGGTACTTGCGCTCTGCTAGCTTCGAAGAGAGATGGAGAACCCGTGGCTCCAGCTCAGCGAAGATGTCGCCCGGTGTGGCGTCGTGGGAGGTTAAGCCGTTGAGTTGAAGGGACTTGTCACCTAGCGTGGCCTTGTGCGTACGGACGTCAGGGACAAAGCGCTTGTGCGGCGTAGGGTTCGTCTGGCGCCAGATGCCCTAATGCGCTACAGAACTTTGGGGTTTCTTCAGCCCATCGTAGCGCGCTTGTATCGTCTTGGCTGTCTCTTTCGGGAGATCGGGTTCCTCGCATCTGTCCTCTGCGCCGAGGTTGTGGTCCAGCGTCGGGGCGTTTGATGCATGGGCCTGGGGCTCTGGACGGAAGGCTTGCTGGCCCTCGCCCGGAGACTGTTGTTCGTGGTCCTGTTGGGTTTTGAACCTATCCCGGAGGCTGTAATTCGTGATGTTGGGGGTTCGTAGGAGACCTCGTTGCGATCGGCTGAGTCGGGAGAACGAAGGTTCCTGGACATCTTCCGAAGGCTGCTGTGCGCGGTCATGTTGGGTCGTCGGGAAACTCGGTGCAGGCGGCTGCGGATGTTGTTCGAAGGCTCGATGCGCGGTCAAGCGCTCTTGGGTTCGGAGGAGGTCATCTATACGCGCAATCTCCTCTGCAATCTGGTTTGGTCAACGGTCGGTGATGGCGGTAGTGGCAAGGCGGGCCAGGACGATAGCAGCCAGCCCCTCGACAGAAGGTAGGCCCTGGGGCGCGTTGCTGTCTTGGTCGGTCATCGCTGCGCAGGCCGAGACATGCAGCAGCACGTACGTTGCCTGCGCCGTTGTCGCGGCGGCCTGGGCTGCTGCATCCGGCCTTGGAGGTGACGAGAAGGCATGTCGAGCATGGCATGTGTGGGTTGAGCTCCATGGTCTCGTGCTGCGCCTGGCCTTCACGCGCGTGTCGCGACCCGTCGACGTCGGGCGATGACGCACCAGTGGAGGCGAGACTGCGCCACGCTGATTTGGTACTAGCGTCAAACCTTCATGCATGCTCGATATATCACCCCTACACTCACTCGTGACGAACCAGTCCATGGGCTACGTATAATCAGCCTATGTCGTCGCTTTCACGCTCTTTAACATTTCACGCAGCTTAAGCTCAGCCTAACATAGTCGTAGATGTCCCGTCCTGTCCACGTACTCGTCCCCCATGTCTCACCCAGCCGCCCGTCTGGTCTCGATCGCGTCTTCAAAGTACGTGAAGAGGTCATCTCTCCACTAAAATTCCCTTCTGGTGCGTTCCCCCTCTCCACTCAGTAGTCTTTCAGTAATTCCCAGAGGCGGCATAACGAACCACAGCGCATCCCTAGTCGTGCTGTTGCCCTGCAAGTCAAGCCACAGAGCTTATAATCTGTAATACGTCTCGACAACATCGCATGCTGCCATCGCCATCCTTTCTTTCCACTCTTCCCAATCTTGTGCCGAGTTCAGTAATCTAAGTGTTAGGCTCAGCAACGGCTCCGTCGGCCTACCGAGTGCGTCCACAAGATCGGGCAGTTCTTCTGTAAAATATTATATATCCACAACATCCTTTTTTTATTAGTGCAAGGTCGCGATAGTCGCTAATTATAGCTCTCGACTCCTTCCTCGTCGTCGGCGTCAATATCTTACGTGCGTATCTATGTGCGACTCTGCAGTTGCGGAGCAATTAGGCCCTCCTTTTCCCCCTTTCCCCTATGCTTTCTACCATCCTCCAATGCTGGGCTTGCGTGATGCATTCTTCGATATCGTCAAGATAGTTTTTCATGTCGCGCAAGATTTGAAGCAAAGATTCGTTCGGCTTGCAGGCTTGTCGTAGACTCACTGCAGTGCTGTCTTCTTCCCCGGGCTTGTGGGAATCGCACATTCGTGGTGTAACGCTGCTCGATGGACACGGTTAGAAGAATGCTGTGATTCAGATGGAACGGGTTGGAGTTTACGACCAGAAGTGAGAGAGCCTTAGAAACATGTCGTTTGCCCGCTGGGGCCATTGTCATGCGGGTACGGACGTGATTGCTGTCGTGCCACCCAGCAACACCGCAATCATGTCACACGGCTATGGATTGCTCACCGTCGATCTCTTCACCTTCCCTCCGCCCAGTTTTACTTCAGGTTACTTCTCCCCACCTTCCACAACACGCACTTGGACATCAGTCTTGCGGTCGCGGTAGCTTTTGACGGTTACAGTTGTATTCATCAAGCTTAGATATCCAAGTCATAATCGCCGCCTGCTACTCATCACACTCTGGCAGGATAACTGTTGGTCACTGCTTCTGCTCGACTTGCTTCCAATAGCGGTGTGGCAGTTCGTGACTAACGCGCTCACCTTCAACGTGCCTGTCCAGGCCGACAGCGACAGTGTCGGAGGTCTCCTGGGCTTCACATCGGCGGCATACGTCGAGGAATAACCTGACCAGCGCCAACCATGAACATTATCCCTATCCTGCCTCGAGCTGGGAGAAACAACAAACTAGCAATGTACGGGCTTGACGGTCGAGTGGACTACTGCGACAAGCACAATTGCCGACATCGACAATCCGATCTGCCAGGTTGTTACAGCCCTGGTATTGATTACAGATCTGCACTTGAGTGGAAGGGCATCTTAGATCACCTGGATTTCACACGTAAGGCAATAAGGATTCACCCAACACTTTCCTCAGTCACGTTCAGCGCAGTTGAGCTCAAGTAGTCTGCGTCTTTTGTCACAGATCTCTCGTACAGCATACTACTTAGACTCTCTCGAGATAAATACATTGTTACTACGTAAATTGTAACAAGATCTAGAACGGTGCTGTGCTCTATCAATTCACTGAAAGTACTTCTGTGGAATCGCTTGATTGACCTTAAAAACTGTTATAACTGTGAAATCGTTGACTTAAATAAGGGGGAGCTCGTCGACTGGAAACAGCCAGTCTGCTGCGACAAAGACGATAACGGCTACAACGATGATATAAACCAAATACGTGATGCCAAGTAGGCATATTCGTACAGGGTCGAATTCGGGCTCGAGATTGTCAGGAGGATAATCTAGAGGCCTGTAGGACTCGCTCCGCATGGACTGAGCTCGAGCATCTTGTCTATCGTGCCCAAGCGGCCTGTCCATCCCGCTCTCCATGTATGGATCTGGGTCTCTTTGCGCATCGGGTTGAAGCGGCCGGTCTATGCCGCTCTTCATGGACTGTGCTAGGAACTGTCCTGGATTTTGTTCCGGGTATTGCTCTGGCGGCTCGCGGAACTCGTTGTCGTTAAGGGCAAGAGGACGAGTTACGTTATGGTGAAAGTCGTTATCGTGGATGTCAACAATATTTGGAACCCGATCGAGACGATCTTGGCGTTGTTGATGTAGCGTCTCTTGACTAAACGGAACAGGCGCACTTGCGAGAGATCGAGAAGACAACAGATCCTGTGCTGGGTGTCTAGCTCTCGATCGTTCTGTCGACTCGATCAATAGTTCTAGGCGATCAAGTCTAGTCGTTAACAGGTCTGCGAACCCTTGAAAGGGGCAGTCGGATACGGGTGGAGTCATTCCAGTCGTCGACGGAAGAGGTAGTTGAGTAGCAAGATTAGACTCTTGCCTTCCCAAGTTGCTTTGTGTGCCCGTGTAACGATCGGTGGTAGTTTGCGTGCCGTCTTCAGATCTGGCTCCTCCAGGTAATCCGGGTCTACCAGTAGTACCCACATCACCGGCACTGAAGTTACCCGATTCGTGATGCGATGTCGCATGTGCGGAGGTGCAAGGCAGGCCTTCTATATAGACGCCGCCGTTGTCGTCGAGCTCGCTGACGTCGATGGTCGTGTTTCCCCCAGTCCTGTTGATTGTAATGCGAACCATTGTGTGGAAAAATCTTCAGGTGCGGTAGGCGATTCAATGTCAACAACTTTGCGGAGTTGTAATTGAGATGAATTGTGAGTTTATGGCTACTGCTTAGCGGGCAGTTCTTTATACAGTCTGCTCTCGCCGCCGCAAAATAAATTTTGCTGGTACCTGATTGTCTTCGACGCTGTTCGAAAACTCAAGGTGAATGTCTCCTGTAGTTTCATCATTGTTATCGACATAGTTTGTACTCTCGGCGTGCGCGTTTCCAGCGATGTATTCACTATTCCCGGCGTGATTAGTGTGGTCAATATGAGCCTTTCTGACGACACTGCTATACTGCACAGCATGGGTATTATCTGTATATTCGAACACGGGGTCTCTACGGCGGGGCTGATTGAGATTCGCTCGATCAATGGGCCACGTCCAGAGCTGTCTTACATTCTCTCGACGGTTGAGTTCAGGCAACTTATTGGCGTCAGCTTCTTTCCTGCAAAGATCATGAATCAGGAATTACTGCTCGTCAATTGCTGCGCCTTGAGAGACGGCGTATCCCACACCTGAATGCTGCAACCATGTAGAATCGTGTCAAAGTCCGATGTGTGTTTGTCTTGCCACTCCGTCTGGATAGTGAGAAGCTTGGACTATAGGTTTTGTGCCCTTCCATTATACTTTTGCACACCTGAAGCAGGCTGGCCTTTCGTATCGAGCGAAGTTAGCAATCAGATTGGTCAGGAACAGGTCGTCTACCATGGTGTCTAGGCTTCGGCGGTCCCGCTGAGCGGAGGAAGCTATTTCTACATGCAAGAGACGCTGAGCTCCTCTGCGCCCTTGCATCACCGCGTTCAGACTTGTCTTCTCTCTTGACGAGTTCTGAGGAATCGATACCCTCGCGCAATAAAGATGCACATAGATAACAACTTCTGATACCACCATCTCTGGAACACTGGGCAGAGGGTAGTTGCTTCCCAGCAATGTTATCTCTCGAGGAAGCAGCACGCTGTCTAGCGCAATCTCGCAGAGAATACTAAATTTAAATGTTAGTACGTGAGCGAAAGAAACGCTTTATACTCACAGTCGGGCTTTGTTGAAGAACACAGAAAAGGCGCGATGCATACGCTGCTGGTCCTCGTGTAGGCTTGTTGGGAACGCCAGCGTAAAGGAAGGGTAGTCTGGTGAATACAGATGTTACATGATAGTGTGAAAAAATTGGGAGACTGAAGGATGGAGCAGGCAGCAGTATCGTGAATGCAGCTAAAAGCGTGTGTGCTGATGCTCAAGCTGGCGAAACATGGTGAGAAGGTAAGGTGCACAGCGACCTCTCATGCCTCTGTATGCGGTCCAAGGTACTTTACCAGCGTTGTCGTTCCACGAATCTTGTGATAATGAAGGGTTCCCGTCCATAGGCTTTCCGCCCTTGGTTTTGTTCTTTCCCAACGACACAGCGATGCAACAGCGACTGTCTGGCGGGATGAGACTGTACGAGTATAGGCACCCATAGACTTGCCGGCGATGGGTGGGAATGACCAAGAGACATCTGCATGTGATGGTGAATATCATGTAAGCATCACACCGCTACCTACGTTGTGATGATGGCGCATGCGAGCGACGCTGGACCTGAACCACCCGGGCTGCTGCTCTTACACGGGACGGTGCATGAGAAATTGTAGCGGTCTTCCTGAGTCGCTTTCCTGCTTTCTGTTGCCTCAAGCTAATGGATAGACTGTGTTGGCCAGAGGGTGTGTAATGACAGGGGCGCGCAGCTTTGGTGTGTGTGGCCGTGCACGCGTAGCGGCCCTGAAACTGCGCAGGGCTGGAGGTGGCCGCAGGCGCAACAAAAGACGTGCCACCTCCAGCGTGCAGGTCCCGACCCTCCGCTTGTTTTGGCTAGTGCGGGATTATCGCAGGGGCGAACGTAGCACAATCCGTGCACTACCAGAACGCGTACGTCGTTATGGCATCTGGGCTGCCACAGTACAGCGCCTGCACACAGGACCTGCACCACACACAGCACAGTTCTGCATCGCCCTCGCTACAAAATTATCGACTACATCGCCTAGTTGAAGAAGCTAACGCGTACCAACATGACCGCATAGCAATCTCCGGTGTCTTAGCTACTAACAAGATGCGCCTAATCGACCTTGGAGAAGATGCGACAATGGTACGCGATGCGCAGGCTAGAGCTTCACATAGGCTTAACATGTTAGATAGGCGTTAATATAAGTTTCTTGCTATTACTTCTATTAAAATCTAAAGTAAATATATTAAATAGATTTAGCTACTCTACTTTAAGCTAATACTAAAAGTAGTATTTTAAATTTTTAAAAGTGTAAGACTACGTAGGCCTTAGAGCCTACGCTATTTTACTTTTTTAGCTTACTTATATAAGTACTACTTCTATATAAAGCTTGTAAAGAGTAATAAAATATATATATTACTTTAAAATATTCTTTTAGAGAGATATAGAACGCGTAGATACTTTACTATACTTTTTTCTTTATAGTTTCTAGGTAAAATTCTAGCTTCTTATCTTTTATTAGTAGAAATCTAAATCTTAAGTAGTAAAATTTTAGCTTAAAAAGCTACTAATTCTAAAGAAGTAAGAACTATTACTAGTACTTTAAAAAATGTATAACTAAAAGCTTTTTTTACTTTTAAAAGTAAAGTATTAAGTAAGCTAAGACTTAGAGCTTTAGTGCTACTACTTCTAAAATAGCTAAAGCTTTTAACTTTTTTAAACTAAGAAATTAGCTATTCTAATACTAAATACTTTATAAAAGAATTATAATACTTAATTTTCTATAAAAGAACTTTATAAGAAGGTTATAATCTAATTATATATACTTATTAGCTTATAACTAATAGAGTAATATATTTAAAAGCTTAATAGTTAGAATATATATACTAATAGCTTAGTAAAAGTATACTTTTTCTATTATTTATATTTCTATAACTTTTAGAACTCTAAGTATCTATAAAAAAGCTAATAGTAATTTAAGTCTAAAGCTAGAAGCTACGCTAGTATATAAAATTAATATCTTATAAGTCTTATAGGTAATTATAAGTTAATATAAAACTAATTTTATTACTAGTTATATTATCTTATCTACTTAAGCTTATAAGCTACTTTATTATTAATAAATTTCTTCTATCACTATATTACTATTACTAAAGTCTCTATAGGTTACTCTAATTATATTTAAATAAAAGCTATTATAGTAGCTATTTAAAAGACTATTCTACTAGCTATTATATAGAATATTATTTATTATATAATTCTCTATTTTTTAGATAACGTAGCCGGTAAGCGAAATACCTAGGTAAGCGAAATACGTACTCTACTAACACTAACGCTATTAAATATAGATAACTTAATATTAAGTTAAACTATTAAGACGTATAATAGTAAGAATTAATTCTCTACTTCTACTATATCTTTCTTACATATACGCTTATTATATTCTATCTTACTATAGTTCTTGTAGCGTTAAATACCTTCTATACTACTACCTACGCGTACTCTTCTCTAACGTCTCTCTACCTCTAGCTAGGCTTTAATATTCTTTTACCTAACTATATTCTCTATCTCTATCTAAGATAAAGTTCTTTCTTTCTAGATTTACTTTTTCTTATATTTCTTACATTTAGATACTATCTAGTTTACCTTCTTAAGATTAGCTATTCTAGTCTTAAGTAACGTATGTAAGTACACCTTTAAAGTTAATCTCTTTTTAACCTATAGCACTATCTTAATAATAAAATTAAGTAATAATTTCTTATAATCTATTATTCTCTTAATAATTAGAGTTATTTAAGTCTCTATCTTCTAGACGTTACTTAGTGTTTTAGATTACTAAGAGGTAAGCTCTAGTATAAGTAGTGTTAGTGTATAAAGTAGTACTTTAAGCCTAAATAATACTATATATAGATTATATAGAACTAAGCTAGTTACTTAAAAGCTTAATAAGATGTTATTCTTTAAGAACGCCTTATTAAATATTAGCTTAAAGATAGCTAGAAAGGCTTTCTTATTAATATAGTAGATATAGCTATCTACTAAGCCTCTAAGTTCTATTTTATACGCCTGCTTTAGTAAGGTAAAATAACCTATATTAAGTAGCTAGAGAATATATAATAAGTGTAGAGGTATATAAAGAGAAATAATATTACTTTTCTTATATAGATCTTAGAAGGTAAGTAACTTATAGCTCTTATAGCTATTAAGAATAAGTAGGTAGTACCTATCTACTATTTAAGCTTCTATATACTAGATAAAGTACTATAACTAGGCTAGACTAAGCTTATTTATTATCTAACTATTATTACTAATACTTATTCTCTAGTCTTTTAGGTTATTATAATACTAGGTATAGTTATAGTGCTTTACTTTAAGAATAAGAAATAGTAGAATTAACTACTCTATTGCGTTAATACTAGCAATTAACGTTACTTACTTATAATCGCTAGACTAGACTCTAAGAGACTTAGTACGCCTTTCTAACGCTATTATAACTTTAATAGTCTCTCTAATACCTATCTAAAAGCCTATCTTATTAAAGTTATAAGTATCTTTATCTAAGATACTATACTTAGCTTTAATATTATGTATAAGGTTAAACTAGAAGCTAATTATTATTAGGTTACTATATAAAACTCTCTAATAACTACACTATCTAGTAATTTAAAATTTAATTGCAGGCTTTTAGCGTATAAAGTTCCTAGCCTATTTCTCTCTAATCTAGCTACTACTATAAGTAGCTAGCAGCTAGTTAGCTATTTCTTATATATAGCTAAGCGTAGAGGTAAAGCTTTATACGTTAAGCTTTCTTATATACTATAAACTGCCTTCTCTTTATACCTCTAGAGTTTTAATTAATTAGATTAAGTATCGCGTCTTAAAGCCTTTCTAGCGCGTTAGTTATAGATAGTACTTTTATATACGCTAAAGAGATACGTAGCTTACTATTAGGTAAGTAATAAATTAGATTCTGTAGCTTAAATAGCTAATATAACTCTATCTTTAATAGAAAGTAATTTAAAATAAAGTAGTTAAGATATTATAATAGAAGGTTAAAAGTAGTTTAGGCTTAGTAAGGTGCGTATTTCGCTTATCTGCGTATTTCGCTTACTAGCTACGTTACTCTAAGAGGTATTCTTAAGTATCTAAAAAACTACTTTATCTATACTTCTATTAATATTTTTATTTTAGCTTTTATTAAAACTTTTATTTAAGCTTTAGTTATTACTATCTTATAAATATATTAACCTAAGTTAAGACTTTTTATTATCTTTTCTTCTAGTTTTCCTTTTTTAAGCTAATTAGTAATTTATAAAAGTTTTCTAATAAATATTCTTTTATTAAAAATATAAATTAGATTAATAAATTATTTTATTACTTGTATAACGAAGTTAAATATACTAATTATTTATACTATTTATATTTAAAACTTTTTATATACTCTAAAGTCTAAGATAAAGCTATCTCTAGATATTAAGGCTAATATTTAAAAGTAGTATAGTATTATAGCTAAAATTTATTATATAGATATTAAGAATTAAAATACTAAGAAAATAGCGTTTATAGCTTATACTATAATTTCTAATACTATTACTTAGATAGATACTAGAGAGTAATACTATAGTAGCTTTTAAAATAAGTAGTACTTATATTATTATTAGTAGCTATAGAATTAAGATAAAGTTATTATTAATAGCTAAGAATAAATATAGTAAGTCTAGTTTATAGTGTACTTATTACTATATATTATAAAAATTGTTTCTAGTTATTTCTAGTTATAATAAAACCGAAAAGTTATATAGATAAGTATAGAATAATTTTATACTATACGTATAAATAACTACGCTACTATATTAGTATATACTAAATAAATATTAAAATAGTCTAGTAGTTCTAAAAGAGACTTGCTTAAAGTCTTTTTATATCTTTTAATATCTTATAATATTATTATACTATAGAAAGAACTAAATTATACTTAAGGCACTACGCTTATTATCTTTATATCTTTATATTTCTATATAAAGTTTAATAGTATAGATTTTTATAGCTTAGTCTTAATTTTAAGTACTTTTTAAAGATATATATACTACTATAAACTATAGAATAAAGTATTTAGAAAATAGATTTTTATTATAATTTAATACTATATTACTTAATTAAGTTATATCTATAGTTCTGCACTAGTATATTTAAGAAACTTTTTTTTTTAAATACTTTCTTTCTTATTTATATTATATTTTCTTAATATACTAGATCTAACTTATCTTTTACTTCTATTATTAATAATAAGAATAATAGAAGCTTAGTAAATAATCTTCTTACTATCTTTTCTATAATAATAAAGAGTTTTTAGCCTTATATTAATCTTCTAAGAATTAGAATAATATAAAGATATAATAAGACGTATCTATATATTATAGATAAAAAGTATGTAAATAAATATAAAATAGAATTATTATTAAAAATATTTATATAAAGTAGATAATAAAATTATATTTAGTAATATAGATAATAATAATAAAATAATAATAATAAACTTTCTATAAATTTAAAAGAAGAAAAGAGAAATATACTTTAGTATATCTACTATTAAATCTCTTTATATAAGATCTATTATAGAATAAAAAGTAAATATAAGATTTATAAACTCTATAAGCTTTCTATTTATTAGTTAAGATTCTAGAGTATAGAAATAAAAAAAGTATAATTTTAAAATATTATAAGAACTCTTTACTTAAGAATAGTATAAAGTTAATTATTATTAATATACTTAGTAATAAGTAAAGAACTAAATTTTTTTAAATATATAAGGTATACTCTAAGGTTAATATATTATTAGAGTCTTATTTAAGAAAGTTGTTTTTAGTACTAAGTTATTTATTATTGAGAAATTTTTAGTTAAGCTAGTATCTTTTATAAAGATTACTCTATATAGCACAAACTATATTCTATCTTAAAATCTTTAACCTAGACTCTCTAATTTCTAAAAAGAATCTTAACTTAAATTTTCTATCTACTATAGTAAGAAAGTAAAGTTAAGCTATATAGTGCTCTAAGTACGTACTACTTAAAGTAGTGATTTAGCTACTTCTTCTAAAAAATACTAATCTAAATTAATTTTTATTTATTATATACTTACTTAACGCACTATTATATCTTCTTTATATTAAATAAATACTTATTAAAAACTTATATAGAACTTAGAAATTAATATTTCTACTTACTTATCTATTACATATAGCTTTACTTAGAGCTATTTTACTTTAATACTTTTACTAGTTATACTTTAAATTTATTTCTTTTCTACTAATCTCTTTAGTATAAGTACTTTGTCTAAAGATAGGTAAAGCTACAACTAATTATATTTTTATATTTTAAATTAAAGTATTTTATTAGTTATAATAAGTTCTTCTATATATAGATATAGTAAGGTAAAAGATTAAATATAGTTTTAAATTACTCTAGAAGTAATAAAGTAGCTTTAGTAGCTTTATTATTTAGTACTTATAAGAAGCTACGCTATATTAAGTAGATAGTTCTAGTTATATAACATACGACTTAGCGCTAACTAAAGTAGTAAAGTATAAGGCCTATAAGAGGTAAGTTATACACGTAAGAAGAATCTTTCTTCTCTTATCTTTCTTCTTCTATATATAGAACAAACATATACTTATTAGTAGGCTTCTTTCTACTCTTAATATTAGAAGAATAATTAACTTTACTTTACTCTTTCTTTTTATATATAGCGAGTTAGAATTAAGAGCAGCTACTTATTAAGTATTATAGATTAGTAAGACTCTACTTATATAATAGAAGTATAGATAGATAATAATATAATAAACTAGAAAGAGCTAAGAGAAAGTAGAATAGACTTCTCTCTAGAAAGAAACTATACGCTTAAAGTAGAGAAGCTTTAAGATTACGTATAATAACTATAGAGTAATCTAAACTAAGAAACCTAGAAACAATAGTTATATACTACGCTAAGCTAGTAACTTTAGGCTCTAACTTAAATTATTAAGAATTAGAGGAGGATACTAAGTATGCTAAGTCTAGATAGAACTACTCTACCTACTACGTTAATATTAAGCTAAATTTAAGAGCCTATATATTATAAGAAGCTATATCTACTAGATATAGAGGTCTTTAAGAAGAGTAGTTATAAAAACTATACTTAGTAGAAAACACGCGTATAAGTAAAGCTCTTTATAAACTAATAAGCTTATCTAAGTAAGAGTAATTAAGTTTACTATATAATTACTTATATAAAAGAATAGGCCTTTATAGCTCTAAGAACGTACGTTACTATATTAATAGAGAGAAAATCTAGCCTCTCTCTCTAGAATCTATAGTAATAGCTAGATAGATTCTTTATTAACTCTATAATTAAAGAGAAAGTAATATAGTTTCTTTATATAATAAAGTAAAGTAAAGAGAATCTTATTCTCTATATATAATTCTTTAATCTTAAGTTCTTAGAGGCTAGTCTAGATAGCATAAGTAATGCGTAGAAGATTAATTACTTTAAGAACTTATTAAATAAGAGACTACTACGTTACTAAGTAGATTATTAACCTCTTACTAGAGAGATATATAAGTAGTTTATTTAAAGAATGCGTATTACGTAGAAGAATCTAAAAGCTATAGATTAGTTCTCTCTTAATTATATACTCTATATAATCTTATCTCTATATATCTATTACTATAATAATATAATAGATTAGACTTCTACTATAGTAGTAGTCTAGTTCTATATAAAGAGAGAATTCTAGAGAATATAGGTCTAGGTTTAGAAAAGAAGAGAGTAAGAAGACTATTTAAGATATAGGCACTAGAGCTATAGAGTTACTTAGTGCTAGATTAAGATTAGAAAGTAATCTACTTATATAGTAGAGAAAGAAGCTATAGTTACTATAGTTACTTCTATAAAAATAGATACTAACTCTAAAGAGTTAGAAAAAGAAGAGCTCTAGCTTAAAGACGTAAGCTAAGACTAAGTATAGTAAAGCCTCTTTAGGCTATATAATCTCTCTAGAAGATTCTTTTATAGCTAGTAGTAACTCTCTCTATATTAATAGATATTATAATAAATAGCTTAGAACACGCTACTACTATAGTTAATAATAGTTATTATACTTATAGAATTATAACTAAGAAGCTTATATAATTAAAGAGCTTACTACGTATAGAGATACTCTAAATCTAGATTAATAGAGTAAATAAATAGAAGAGCTCTATTAATACTATTATAGAGTTTAACTTAGATATTAGAGAATTAAAATAACGCGCTGTAGCCTATATTATTTCTATAATATATAATTATAATATAATTCTAAGAAAGTTATAGCTAGAATAAGTTAGTAAAAGTATAAATTCTAGCTAGTATACGTTAAGACTACTCTAATATAGTATTACTATATATAGTATAAAGTTATAGAAAGAGAAGATAGACTTCTCTCTAATCTCTACTATAGCCTTCTAACTATACGTATAATAAAATTAGTAAGAGAAGAATAAAGTATAGATATTTATAGTAAGCTTTTATAATATTAAGAAAGCTCTCTAAATTAAGACTCTGTTAATAGTAGAGTAAATCTACTAGTAACTTCTAGAATACTTATAGTTATACGTACGCCTATTCTAATTAAAGAAAGAAGAGAACCTTCTACTATTATAAGGGCCTAAAGTAGACTACTAACTAGAGCTAGAATAAGAGAATAGCAAGAACTTAAAGATTCTATATAGGCTTCTTTATAGTATATTAAGAGATAAATTATTAGTACTATAGAAGATACTATATAAGCTTCTAGATAAAGAGTTTATATAAGTAAGTAATTCTTCTATAGCGTTACTAGTTCTATTTATATAGAAGCTAGGTAGTAGATTATAATTCTACGTTAACTATAGAGCGTTAAACGCTATTACTAAGAAGAATTAATATCTACTACCTTTTATTAAGAAAACTCTACACTAAATTAAGTAGGCTAAGTAGTATACTAAGCTTAACGTAATAGCTACTTTCTATAAGATAAGAATTATAGAGAAGTAGAAGTAGATAATAGCTTTCTAGATAAGATTTAGCTTATATAAATAGCTAGTAACTCTCTTTAGTCTTATAAATACTCTAAGTATATTCTAGCGCTACGTAAACTAGGTTCTAAAAGACTTCTTAGATAAATTTGCCTTAGCGTACTTTAATAATATTATTATCTTTATAGATAGACTACTATTCTAGCACTATAGCTATATATAGGCAGTGCTAGACTAACTTAAGGTAGCTAGACTATAATTAGAGCTAAAGAAGTATAAATTTAATATCTAGCGTATAAAGTACTTAGAATTTATTATAGAAGTAGAGAAGAGCGTATTTATAAATCTAGAGAAGGTATAAGCTATCTAAGATAAGAATATATCTACTATAGTTAAAGGCGTATAAGAATTTCTAGAATTTGCAAACTTCTATAGAAAGTTTATTCTTTACTTTATATAACTATCTAAACTACTAGTCTAACTTATATTTAAGAACGCTAAGTTTATATAGAGAATAAAGTAAGAGAGAAGCTTCTATATAATTAAGGAAGCCTTTCTATCTAATAAGATTCTTATACTCTTTAACCTAGAGCTGCCTATAGTTCTAGAATATAACTCTTCTAGATACGTACTAGAAGGTACTCTTTCTTAAAGAGGCCTAGATAGCATACTTTATATAGTTACCTATCTATTATATAAGTTTCTTACTTATAAATATAACTACCTAATCTATAATAAGAAACTTCTAGCTATAATCTACTATTTAAAGAAATAGAATACTAAACTCTAAGATATATAAGAATTTAAAGTTATTATAGATTCTAAGAATCTTAAATACTTTACTAAGAAGTAAAAGATAATAGAGTACTATATATAATAGTTAGTTAAGCTATTAAGGTTTAAAAATATAAAGATTAGGTATAGGCTAGAAAAGAAGAACGTATAGGCTAACGCTCTCTCTAGATAGAACTAAGATATACTATAGAATAAGAATAATAATAGAATTATAAGTAGTAAGTTTATAATACTAACTCTAGCTTATTAATAAGATAGCGTATAAGTTACTATAGTATTCTCTCTAGTTATACTAATAGTCTTAGATATACTACTCTAGCTACTAAATAAATAAGAGTTAATATAAAACTACTAGGCTATAGTAGTAGCTAAGAATAATCTTTATTAAGAAGTGTTCTAGTTTATATAGAAGAGATAATTCTTACTATCTATAACTAGAAAGATAGCTATATTCTTAGAAGACTGCGTAATTAACTTAGATAACTACCTTATATAAAGAACACGAACCTAGATATCTAAATTAGAACTACTTTGTATAGATATAATCTAGATAGCCTATCTATTCTTATAAATAGGCTATCTAGGTTAAGAAGAGATATATAGAATTATAGTAAGAGAATAGTACTAGCTAAAGATAAGTAATAATATTAGACGCTTTATATAGAACTACAAGCTTTATAGAAAAAGTACTCTATAGAAAGATAGAAGATATAGTTACCTCTACTCTCTACTAGTTCTAAGTTATATATAGTAGTACTTAATAGTAGACTTTATTATAGAGCTTCCTCTTTTAGATAAGAAGTTAAACCTAATAGTAGTAAAAGACTACTTTAGTAAAGCTATAATCTTAATACCTATATAAAAGATAGAGAGCTAGAATATAGCCTAGACCTTTATATAAGAAGTATACTATTACTATAGCTTTTCTCTTTCTATTATATTTAATAAAAGCTCTTAGTTTATAAGCGCTATATAGAGAGATATCTATAGATTATTAGATATAAGAAGAAACCTATCTATAGCCTACTATCTATAGACTAATAGTATAACTAAGAGAGTAAATAGTAATATTAAGGTAGTTATATAAGTATTTTGCAATAATAACTAAGATAACTAAGCTACGCTATATCTAATTCTTAAGCTAATGCTTAACTTCTATATAAATATATTTATTAGTATCTTTCTCTTCTTTCTATAATATAGTTACTATAATACGCTCTTCTTCTAATAGAGAGAATAGAAACGTATAGATAGTAGTAAGATAGCTAAGAAGCCTATATATAAGAAAGCTAAAGATATTATCTAAATAATTACTTCTACTATAGAGTAGGTAATTATAGCTATATTATACGTATAGTAAGAATAGAAAAGGTAGGTAAATAAGTTTAGAAAACCTACCTCTACTTATAAAGTTAGAGATTAGATTTAGCTTAATCTATAAGATATATATACTATAAGAGCTAGTAAGAAGCTAGACTAGAAGAGTAAAAAGTACTAAGTATTACGCGTATAAGACTCTTACTAGGTAGAGTTAGCTATTCTTTAGAAAACTAAGTTATTCTATATTAATAAGATTAGACTAGCTACTACTAATCTTCTACTTTTATAATAGACTAATAATCTAAATTCTATAGTAGTTATTATATAAGATAAAGATAAATAAGAGAAATATCTTAAATAGTAGGTAGAGAGTATTATAAGTAAGACAATATATTAAGAAACTAAGTAATATCTTATAAAATAGGTTAGATTTTAAGAAGCTATAGAGAAACTAGAATAAAATCTAGCTAATACTACTACTTTATAGTTCTAGCTAACTTATATATAAGCTATATAGTTACTCTCTAGTTCTCTTTAGAGAAGATAGAACTACTAGTAGCAAAAACTTAGTTATTTATATTAATAAACTTCTTCTTAGTAGAGAGAGTATAAATTATCTAACTATCTATATAAGAATAAGAACTAGAAAGAGCTTCTTCTCTACTATTAGGCGCTTCTTAACTAATAAGACTATAGCGCGCACTATACTTAGTCTAGACATAGTTAGAATAGATACTATTCTACTCTCTAGAAATAGAGATATAACTAGTAAAAGTAGTAAAGGCTCTAGCACTATATATAGTATAAGTATAGTTATTAGAGTAGCTAGTAGAGTTAAAAATACTATAAGTATAAATAATAAAAGCCTTAATATATAAGTTATATCTAGTAAGAATTTAGTAAGTATAGATAGTGCTGCAAGTAATAATAGAGAAGTACTTACTATTACTTAGACTCTAATAGGCGTTATATAGTAAGTTCTAGATAAAATAGAGAAAGAACTTAGTAATATAGTAGATAAGAGTCTATTAGATAGTTAGTAAAGTAAAAGAGAAGTTAAGAGAAATATATAGAGGCTATTGTAAGTATATAATAAAGCTTATTAGCAACCTCTCTATTAAGAATATACTAGATAAAGTAGTTATTTATATTAATACTACTTTATACGTTAATAACTATAATTATAGTATTAGAATAGTTACAAGTAAGTAGATAATAAGTAATATTCTAGAGGTTAGTTAAAGCGTTAGCGTATAAGCTATTAGCCTAACTACTAGTAGTAAAAGCAAGATAGTTAAAACTATTAGTAGCTTAGATACTATAAGTAGAAGTAGCTATTATTAGGTTGTTATATAAGAGATCTTAATAAGAAGTAAAAGAGTTAGTATAAGAAAGAAATAAGTTAAGAGAGAGAAGCTAGCCTTATATACCTAAGAGAGGGCGCTAAAACCCTCTCTTACTATAAGAAGTCGTTAAATAATAATAGCTAGATCTATAAAAGAGGCCTTATTTACTATTAGAGTAGTTAAATAATAATTAATATATATATATAGAAGTTAGACTTACTATAGACTCTAACGTTATGTTGCAAATACTCTCTTATAATAACGCGTTATATATAATTCTTAGAAGAGAAGTATTATAAGAGGCTACGCTATATTAAGTAGATAGTTCTAGTTATATAACGTATAACTTAGCGCTAACTAAAGTAGTAAAGTATAAAGCCTATAAGAGGTAAGTTATACGCGTAAGAAGAACCTTTCTTCTCTTATCTTTCTTCTTCTATATATAGAATAAATGCATACTTATTAGTAGGCCTCTTTCTACTCTTAATAGTACTAAGCTTTTATCTCTTACTCTTTATCTTTACCTTTTAAAATATTAGATCTAACTACTTCTATAAGAGCTGTTTTAATAAATTTAGAGTTGTAATATTTATTATATCTTTTATATCTTCTTATAACTTAGTATTTTTTATTTCTTTTTAATCTTAGTAGTTTAGATATCTAGGTATATCTAATTTACTAAACGTAAAAGCGTATATAATATACACCTTTCTACTTATTCTCTATTTATCTATCTAGAATTCTTTTTAAAATTACTTATAATATATATATTATTACTTAAAAAAATCTGCTATTAAAAAACTTCTTATACTTAATAAAGAGAGTTAAGTAGAAATATAAGTCTACTATACTTCTTTAAGTTAACTCTAAGAAATATATTTTATTCTAGCTACAATATCTAGTTATCTTACTAATCTACTCTATAATATAATATAGATCTATCTATACTAAGTATTTATTAATTTAAAAATTATCTAATATCTATAGTAATTATATACTTTCTTCTAGTTCTTACTAAAAGAAAATATAGTATTAACACTCTCTTCTAAGATCTATTTATTTAAATTTTTCATAATAGCTAGTTAAATTAACCTATAGATTATATTTTTTGTTAAATTAAAACTTTAATTATAGATATTATTAACTATAAAATGTATAGTTTAAATTTAGAGAAAGATTATAAAATTAGAATATAACTATTATAACTTAAATATAGATGTATCTACTTATAAAAGCAATTAATAAGTTTTGATAAAAAAACTAAAGAAATTAGTTAATAATCTTATAGAGTAAGATTTAAAAAAGATCTTTTATAAGTTATAATACTAAGAGTAGATAACTAGCTAAATTATTTAAACTTTCTTTAGATAATATAGTTTAAAAGACTTAACTTTTAATAATTTTTATTTATTAACTACTATAGTTAGCTAATACTATAATAAAGATAGTACGTTAATAGATAATTAGAAATTATATTATAGATAGACTTAAAATTTTTTATCTATATAGTAAACTTATGTATATAAAAAGGATTATATAGCTTATATTTATTTACTACAGTATAACTCTATATCTAGATTAGAAGAGATAGAAGTATTTCTTAAAAAAAAATTAGTACTCTAGAATATTCAAAAGTAATATTAATAAGAAAGAAACGTAATTATTAATAATAAATAAGAAAAATCTATTATAGTAAGAGCGTAGCGTAGAAGAGTAGAAGAAAGTAATGTATTTACATTTATATAGTAGAGATCTAAGTATAAATTATAATAGTTTTGTTTAAATAAGATTTCTAGAGTACACTAAATTTATCAAATAACTTAGATTTATGTATTAGTCTCTATACAAGTTCTAGCTACTAGTAGTACTAGAAATTAGAGCTATTATTTATATTAATTCTTTCTATAGAGTTATATACACTTTACGTATTTTAAGAAGAGTAAGGTATATAACTAATAAGTTTAAAAAAGATAAATTATCTTTATTTACTTTGTGTATTGTATATAAAAGCTTTAATTTCTGAAATAATTATTTATTCTTTGAATAATATTATATTTTTAACAATTTAAGATTTACTCTTTTATTTAATAGGCTACTAGCTATAAAATCTAATTTCTTTTTATAGCCTATAAGATTAGTTTCTTAAATCTAGAATAATATAAGGCTATAAAAAATCTATATAGTGTTACTAGTTTAACTTTTATTTTTATTATAAATTATAAAATATAAATATACGTAAGTATAGAAGTTAACTAAAGATACTACTAGCTTCTAGTATCTAAGATAGTTTTAATATATTATATGTATATAGTCTATTATCTTCTAGTAGTAAGAATAACTTTTAAGCTTTTTTAAATTTAGATTCTTGTAAATAAAGTTTACTACTCTAGATTTAAGGTTAAATTACTTATAATAGAAAGAATCTACTAATACTAAGTCTATAAATCTACTATATATTAGAATAATTCTATTAGTAATAAAACTTTAGCTCTTACTTTAATTCTAAGAATAGATCTAAGAACTAATACTTTAGTAATATACTAGTAGTAAAAAAAGAAAGATAAATAGGAAAGTATTCAATAGTTCTTAATCTTAGTACTTACACTTAGAATATATTTTTTAAAGAAAAAGGTATATTATATAGAAGCTAAAAGTTAGAATTAATTATTCTAAGTAGAACTGTATTATTAGCTAATATAATTTAGTATTAGCAAAAAAAGGTTTATTATTCTAAAAGGCTTGCTAAGTTTAAATATTACTCTTTAGAGTATTAGCTATTTACTTTCTAAGATTAGAATATCTAGTTTTTACTAGTATCTTTATTAAAAGTTATATTACTTTTATACTTCTAACAAGTCTTTATTTATAGAACATTACTTATACTATAATATAAAATCTTTAAGAATCTAAAAGGTACTATATAATAATTTCTATAAGATAGTAACTCTATTTTGCTCTTACTATAATAGTATAAGTTAGATTTATAAAAACCTAACTTTACTAGTATCTAGAAACAAGTTATAGAAGATTCTAGACTTTTTATAGTAACTCTATTTTTTAATTCTATATATTTATAATCGAAGTTTAAGTATAGAAATAAGTTTAAGATTAGATAATTAGATCTAAACTATAAAATACTTTACGTACTAAATAATAAATTTTGTTTAAAAGATTATAATATATATTTACTTTTAATTTAATAATAGCATTTCTTTTAAAAGTTCCTAAACTTCCTACTAATTAGCTAGAAGGTTACTACTACTCTTTTAACTTTTTCTTAAACTAAAGACTTATTTATACTATATATATCTTGTCGTTCTAAGTAGTAGTAAAAAGAATTTCTATTAATATATACTAATAGCAGCTCTTAAGTTTTAAATCATAATAAATAAATAGTGTTTATACTAGGTAGATATTTAAAATAAAACTGTTTCTAGATTTTTTAACTCTTGACTTAATTATTATACTTAAAGATAATTTTGTAGAATACAATACTTTAAAGAAAAGTTAGTTATTCTTTAAAAATTTAATACTAATTAAATTTATCGATAAATAAACTCTTTGTTTAATTTATATAGTATAGTAATTATAAATTAATTTTGTTTCAAAAGACTATAGTTGTGTTTATTACTAAAGTAGCTAGCTTTGTCTATAATTAGAAATAATGTTAAAGTCTACTTCTACTTAGTAGAGAAATAAAAGAAAACACTAAAAGTAAACTATTGTTAGAAAACTAATATCTACTACTTAAGATATTATACTAAAGAAGATATTGTTCTATAAGCTATCGTAATTAAAAGCGTATACTTCTAAATTAATCAAAAGAAACGTAGTAGTATATGTACTATTACTTCTAGAATATTTTTCTTATTCTACTCTAAGTTTTCTCTTACTCTAATAAATAAGTTATAAATCTTTTTCTGTTACTTTAAAAATGAAAAGATAATTAAGCCTTCGAATATAATTTAAGTATAAAATCTAGTACTAATTAGTTTTACTTTATACTTATTTCTTTAAGTTCTTTATTTTAAGCTTTTACTCTTTAGAAAGATTACTAAAAGATTTTGTATAGTAATAGTTATAGATGTCTATACTTATTGTAGAGCTACTAATTCTATTATTTAAAGTTTAACTTCTATTAGAAATAATAGCTACAAGAAAGATTAGATAGAAAATTAATATATCTATAAAACGCTATTTTACAAATCTAAGTAGTATTTCTATTTTTTTAATTTCTACTCTATACTACTATAGCAAAACATTCTTATAAGTTCTCTACTATCTACTCTACACTTCTTTCTTTGTTAGCTTAGTATTCTATTTCTATTAATCTATAGTTATAATACGATAATTCTCTACTAGATTTCTTATTAATAATAAATATAATAAGACTTATTATTAGATAACTTAAGCGAAAAAATAGTTTCAAAACAGTAATATAGTATAGAAGTATTTCTTTTAACTTAAGAATATTTATAAATAATATCTTATATTTATTCTTTAATATAAATATAACTAAACTTATATATATTATATTAGAAAGCTGAGCAGTCTTAATTTACTAAGACTTAGACAAAGATACAATTTTCTTAAGTTTAGTAAATATTAAAGAACTTAGAAGAATGTATCTATAATTGATAGCATAGATTATAAGCAGAATTTAGTAAGTAGTTTAATAGTAGTATATAGATAATATTAAGATATTATAATATACTAAATTCTATAGAAATAATAAAAACTATAGCAATATAAAGAATCTATATACTAAAAGAATACTATATTCTAAAGAGAGTAGCTTTATAAATAGATATTAATCTAAAATTTATAATCTTATCTTTGTAAGAGCATAGTTCTTCTCTAATAGATTTATCTACTATATACTATATTATATAGTTATAATCTAAAAGTATAAGTAGTTTCCTATATATAATAAGAAAATACTAATATTTTTAGCTATTTTATAGTAGTTTAGATTGTTTCTAATTCTCTTTTCTTAGTTAAGTAAACTTCTTACTGTTATTATAGAAATTTAAAAGCGCTAGAGTAATATAGATAGAATTAGAATAAAAATAATATAAGGTTAGAGCTTAAGAAGAAGGTTTTCTATTTAAAGCTTTAATAGATTACTTCTATTCTTTTAGTATATACATAATTAATTATATTAAAATAGATTTTAATTCTATTTATATATATAGGTATAGTACTAAGTAAAAATATATTAGAAAGAAAAGAAATAAAACAATTATGTCTAAAGTAGTCTCTATTATAAAGTAGAAATCTTAATCTTAGATAGAAATACTTATAGCTTAAAGAGCTAGTAATTCTAAAGATGTAAAAACTATAACTAGTACTCTAAAAAATATATAACTAAAGGTTTTATTTATCTTTAGAACTATAGTATTAAGTAAGCTAAGACTTAAAGTCTTAGTTCTAATATTACTTAAGTAGTTGAAGTTTTAAAATTTTTCTCAGCTTATAAAGCAACTATACTATTACTAAATACTTTATAAGTTAATTAATATACTAAATATCTTATATAAGAACTTTATAAAAGAAACATAGTTTAATTATATATAAACATTACTAATAAAGTAATATATCTTAAAGCTTTATAGTTAGAATATATATACTAAGAGTTTAGTAGAAGTACGCTTTTTTAATTCTTCTATACATATATTTATACACCAAATTAAGCTAAGAATATAAGTAGCTTAAAGCTAATACTTAAAGCTATACTATTAAATTAGCTTTTAACTATCTTTTTATTCTCTATAGGTTCTTCTTCTAATTATAGGTTAAACTCTAATTTTATGACTAGTTATATTACTCTACTATCTTATAAAAGCTAAAATAAATTATTTTATTAATACTATATTAGTTATCTTTCTTATTACTACGTTACTATTACTAAAGCTTTTATAAGTTACTCTAAGTCTACTAAGAAAAACTAATTAAAGTAGCTATTTTAAAGGCTATTCTCTTAGCTATCTTAAAAAAGGTTCTCTAGAAGATGATATCTTATCTTCTAAGCGCTATTCGAAGTAGTCTAAAATATCTAAAAAGTTACTTTAAAAATACTTTGTTATTTATTATATAGATTAAAGATTATATTTTTAATTTATAATTATTGTAATTTTATAAACGTATTTGTCTAGAGTAAGACTATTAGCTATATTGTCTACTAACCTTACTATTTAGAATCTTCTTATTATTAATATATATATGTTCTTATAGAAATCTAAGTAGATATTTTATATAGATTAGCTTAATTGTGGTACTATAGATACGTCTAAAGCTTATATAAAGAATGAAAAGGTAATTAAAAGTATTCTCTAATAATAGAATATAGCTTTATTTTAATAAAGTAGTTTAATACTAGAATAAAGAGCATGACTAATAAATATTATAATAAGATAATTTTAAATTAGATAGTAGGTAACAAGTAGTAGTATTATTACTAGGTATAGAATAACTATTTCTTCTATAAAAAAAGGCTACTAAAATAACTATGTATATATCTACTTCTTTCTACTAAAAGAAAAGAGTTTATAATAAAACCTACTTAAGTTCTATATTTATATTTTAAGTCTACTAGACTTTTCTTATCTTCTATATTAATAATCTAGACTAGTACTAATTATATTAGTTTATGCGTTATATTGTATAAACAAAGAGTTAGTTTATTACTAAATCTTTTAGTAATTATAACAAGAGAGATAAGAAAGATAAAAGTTCTTATCTTACGTGATAATCTTAATAATAGCTAGACTAAGATAGATAGATGTACTTTAAAATCTTCTAGTGTAGTAGATTAAAACTTTATACATAAAGCTTAAGTACATAAGTAATTAGACTTACTAGAAATTTTTCTAATTTATTTAGATATAATAGTATATATAACTTTAGTAAAGCTTATTATAGAAAAATAATAAGAACTAAGATATTATAATCTTTAAACACTTTCTTAAGCTATAGCTTCTATAACTAAATAATTAAAGTATAAGTAGCTTTTAAAACTAACTTATATATAATAATTTATAAGAAGTTTTAATAACTATTCTAAAACTAAAAATCTATTTCTATTTCTATTTCTATTTCTATTTCTATTTCTATTTCTATTTCTATTTCTATTTCTATTTCTATTTCTATTTCTATTTCTATTTCTATTTCTATTTACTAATATAAATAGTTATATAATAAAAACTTAATAAAAGGCCTAGACTACAATCTCTAAGGTACAAGAACTTAGAGGTTAAAAACCTAAGCTCTATAGTAATAGTACAAGTATTCTATTCTTTTTATTATAAGAAATAATTATAATAGCAAGTTATAAATTATTAATCTAGTTTTACTTACCTGATTCTATTTATAAAACTCTTAAATCTAAAATAACTAATAGGCTTAGTTAGATTATCTACTAGAAGAGTACTAGTATTCTTATAAACTAGATCTCTTTTATTATCTAGTAGATTTTGTCTAACATAGTTATAAGTTATATCTACGTGCTTAGTTCTAGCTTGAAGAACAGAGCTTATAGCTAGTTTTATAGCACTTAGAAAGTTAGTTTTAATAATATTAGTTCTATTAAAGATAGAACTAAATCCTTTACTAGAATTATTATTAATAAGATCTTTTATAAAGTTATTAAGATATAAGCTTTCTTTAGTAGCTTCTTTTAAGGCTATATATTCTGCTTCTACACTCGAAATAGCTATATCTTCTTATAGTTTCAAAACCTAACTAATAGTAATTTTATTATTATAATTACTTTTAAGATTATTTTAATTAAGTATATTGCCTGTACTAGATTTTTTTAAATTTCAATTACCTCTTTAATCTAAATCGCGAATACCTAATAGATTATAGATTTGTACTATTATTTATATTATGAAAAGTATTATTTGTACAATTATTAGATTCTAGAGATTGTAGACTTAAATCTAAGCTATAATTACTAGTTTATAATAGATAACTAAATTTAAAATTTAAGTATTTATAACGTTCTAGACGAGAACTAGATATAAATCTAGCTAGGTAGTTAGCACTATGAATTAGAGTAGGCCTAGTAAATATAGTTAATTAAATTAAACTACCTTTTTCTTTTTTGTTATCTTTTATAATACAACTATTTTCTAAATCTTTAGATAATTTTACTTCTATAGTTAAAGGTGTAGACTTAGGTTTATTTAGTAGCTTATAAAATTTCTAATAATTACTAATTAATAAAGTTTCTTTCTATTATAATTACAGACTTCTTAAATCTATCTCTAGTTATTTCTACGCCTAGAAATTTTTTAATCTCTTCTAAATAAGTTATCTCTATCTTAGAAGATCTAGTTAATTTCTTATACAACTTATTAACTAGCTTTAGATTTTTAGCAAATACTAATGTAAAATCTACGTATATAGCTAATATAGTAGGTTTAGTATTATATATAAATATACTATTATGTATATTTAAAACTACAAAATCTAGTTATTCTAGAATTTTAGTTAAAAATGACTAATACTATCTAAAAGCTTATTTTAAATTGTATAAAGTTTTATCTAATCTATAAACTAGATTATTATAGTCTTTATTAAGAATAGCTTTATTACTAAGGTTTATTAAGGTTTTATCTATTATATCTTTTTAAGCTTTTCTTAAGATATATACTTCTAAGCCTATAGGTAATTGTATCTAAATATTAATACTTTCTATCTCTACATGTAAAAAGCTTATTTAATATTCTAAGTAAATATTTCCTAATCTAGATAGTAGCAAATAGCTAAAAATAGCTAAATAATATTAGGCTTACTAGTAGAAGTAAAGGTTTTCTTATAATTAATATTGTATTTTAATAAAAAGCCTTCAACTACCTATCTAGTTTTCTATTCTTTAATAGTATTATATAAGTTTAGTTTCTTAGAAAGAACGTATCTACCTTTAGTAATACTAATATTATTAGGTTTATTAGTTTTATTCTAATTATTAGTTTTAAAAAGACTTTCTACTTCTATTTTTATAGCAGCTAGATAAAGATCTTTATCTTTTCTACTTAATACTTCTTTATAACTTTTGGGTTGTATTAAACGTTTATTAGTAGTAGTCAAGATGTTCTCTGCAATAGAATTATTACGAAGAGTATTCTAAATATCTTTACTATAATAATCTTCAATTGACTATTAAAGCTATTATCTTTTATAGTAATAGTAGAATTAATAGCTAGTTTATATTTAGAATAATTATCGTCTAGTTCTACTAGTCTATAATTTTTATTAGAAGAAATGACTCTTTTATTAGAGTTATTATTATAATTATTAATACAAAACTAAACTTTAAATCTTTAAATTTAGAGTTATTATTAATAATAATAATACTAGTATAATTAGTGTTATTAAAAAGACATCTTTAAGAATCTTTTAGTATAGCAGATTAAAACTAGCTACTAAAATCTTAATTACGTAAGGAATTACATTTACTAGAAGTCTTTTTATTCTATTAATAGATAATTAGAAGTGTAACCTTAATAAAGCTTAAAAATTAAAAAATAATAATAACTAAGTTATTACAATCTTAATAGCTTACACTATTAATATTTACACCTTTATATAGAGACTAGTACTTACTATAAAACTATATTTTTCTGGACTTATCTATTATACTATTACCTTATAGATTAGAGTAAATAAGTTTTTAAAATAAGTATAAGTAAGTTAGAGAAATTTTTACTTAAGCTAAATTGTTCTCTAGATAATTTAGTATCTTTTAACTTTATGAGAATATCTGTAGCTAGCTTAGTAACAAAGTTAAAGCTTATATTCTTTCTATCTTTATAAGGAGAGCTATCTAGATAACTAGAAAATTAATAATAGATATAAATAAAACTTAATAATATAATAAAAGCTTTTTAGTATAAGATATATAAAAGAGCTTTTAGATTCAAAAGTTAGGATCTAATCTAAGAGAGGTAATAAAGCTTTATTATTATTATAACTTAAAATAACTATAACTTAGTTAGTTTAATAATTGTTTAAAAACAAAATTTATTTAGTAAGCTTAATTTAATAAATTATAGAATAGTATACAATAGTTTAGTAAGCTATATCTAATATATCTTATACTTTTATATCTTGTTTGATTATTCTGTTTATCTTCTAAAATTTTGTTTTATATTTAATAGTAATAAAATATCTCGATGTTAACATTTTTAATAAGAATATAAACGAGATAATAAAAAGGTACGTACTCTTACTTTTATTAGAAACTACTACTATTTAGTTCTTTCTTAGAGCTAAATAGAAGTTAATTTTATTTATTACGTACTTATCAAACTTAACTTATTCTTCTAGATTCTAATATCTTAATAGTAAATACTTACTTCTAATAACCTTTATACTAGAAAGCTATATTATATTAATCTTTTCTTACCTAGTTTTAAAAAGCATTAATATATATAATAATATATTCTATTAAAAGTTTGTAACCTAGAGTCTTCTAATTATATTTTTATTCAGGTATAGAAAGCTTTTAAAATAAAGAAGCTTATAAAGATAATATGTTTATAATAAGTAAATTATTACTATAGATAAACAGGGAATTTTAATAAAAAGAAAACACTATTCTATATTTACTTAATAATCTTTAATCTAGTTTATACTTTAAATATTTTAATAATCTCTTATTCTTTTTAAAGAGTTATAGATGCAAATTATCTCTAGAATTAAGTATTAAGCTTAAGGATATAGAATATATAATCTCTAAGGAAAGGTTTAGAAAGGATCCTATAATTAAACTATATTCTAAGTAGAAAGTATAACAAGCTATAATAGGAGATTTTAAGAGAAGGAATATTTCTATTCTAGAGACTATATTATTCTAAAAAACGTAAATTAATAAAAAGAAGTATATTATCTATAATTTACTATGTTATTAGTACTAGAACTTAGCTCTATAGATAATAGCTACTAATCTCTTTAATATCTCTTAGACACTAGAGTTATAAATATATACTTAGTAGTACTTATAGTACATCTAGTAATGCTTTAAAGCTAGTCTATTACAATCTTAAGAGTACTAGATATAGAGCGTTTATCTGTAAAGTACTTCTAGAATAAAATATATATTTAATACTAGGTATTGTAGTTAACGAAGTAGTTATAATACAATAATAATAAATCTCTTACTACTTATTATTAAAATATATAGTAAGAGCTTTTATTCTTAGTGTCTAGTCTAGTATTAGAACCTAACTTACTTTACTATGCTTTAGTTTATTATGTTCTATAAGCCTTAATAGTTTAAAACATTATAGATTAACTATAAACCTAACCTTAATCTTATATTAATAATTACATAGAAGTAAATACATTTACTTTCTACTTTAACCTTGTTAATACTTTACTCTTTAAGTCTATATATAACTATACTTTTTCTATCTACTTTTTAACCGCGTTTTAAAGTTAATATCTTTATTCTAAGAACTCTTAGTATAATAATATTTAAAGACTTTCTTAGCATAAGTTAAGTAATATAACTATCAGACTACTTAGTTTACTTCTCTAGAAGTATTTTTACTAGTATTTCTAGCTTAGTTTGTTTAAGAAGTGTTATAGTAAGAAGAGTATAAATAAAATTAATAATTTTGCTGTAAAATATACTACTTATTAGGTATTAGTAGTTTAAGCTCTTAAATTACTTCGCTTTAAAGTGTAGAAAGCTATAATATTAAATTAATATTAGAAAGACAAAGTATTAGTACAAGAGATATAGTGCCAAGCTTAGATATAAAGTAGTTCTATTCTAGTATAATATAGAAGGTAAAACTAATACTAGGAAAAGTAGTAAGCGTAATTACATTTACTAGTAATGTAAAAAGAAGGCATAAATATAGAAAGTATAAGTTGATTTACTATAATATAGTAAGAACTTTAGATTAATTAAAGTTATACCTTAAAGTATAGTAGCTTAAGAGCTATAGTTAAAGAGAGAAAAGAAAATATAGTTAGGTTAAAGAAAGATAGTAGTAAAGAAGTATATTTATTTTATAATAGTTTTTAAAGATGATAAGTATACTTATATATTAATTAATATTTTAAAATTTTATAACCTAATAAGTATACTATAAGTAAAATAATATAATGCTTTGTTTTTCTACCTATTCTAGAACTAAAGAGTCTTATTATAGTATTAATTAAAAAAATAAGCCTAAAACGAGAGGTATATAAAGTCTACTAAAATAAAATTAAAAATTAAAAATAATAAGTCTTCTTCTATTAATATTCTAATAGATAGAAAGATAATAAGTTTAGTATAAAGAATGTAAACAACAGTAGTGTATTAACGCTTAAGCTAAAAGTTGCAGTAAACTAGTATAGGTAGCTTTAGATAAATAGAAACCCTTAAGCAGATATATATTTTAAATTAATAGCTAAATAACATAATAAAGTAGAGTATTATAAAATTAAATAGTATAGAAAATAGCTTTATAGTTGAGTAGGAAAATCTACTTATTTATAATTAATAGAGGTAAGTAATTAGAAAAGACTAGATAGTGCCTAAACTAAGTTTAATTATATACTAAAAGACGGAAAAAGTTCTAGAAATAGCTTTTTCCTAATTTACGTAGTAGTTTAAAAGCATACAGTAAAATATATAAAGTTATTACTATATTAGTATTGAATTTTTATATGTATAGTAAAGATTTATAAGAAAAGTATTTTTATACTATTAGAAAATAAGTAGCGTTTTTATAAAGAAAACAAGTTTTATAACTAAATCAAGTATCTTATTATAGATAAGGAAGAATATAATTTATATAGTATATAGAACATTATACCTACAATATAGTATATTAGATACTATATAGAGTAGACATTTAGTAGATAGATAAGAGTTAAAGTTGATTATAAATCTGCTAGCTAGATAGCTACTTAGAGTAGTAGATAATAAATATATTATCTAGTTATATTTAGCTTAGAAGATATATTATATAAGAATATAGTTTATTCTTTCTTTCTAAGAGAGTATAGATACTTAGTCTAAAAATAGTCTTTTCTCTTAATTACTAGAAATAGTCTATAATTTAGTAGATTAAGTTATAGAAGAAATTTTTTTAGAATAATCAAAATCTATATTAGTAGACTATTATTCTCCTATGCTTATAATTAAATATCTATAGAGATAGATAATGAAGAGTATACTATATTAGTTTTCTATTAAAACTTATTAGTTTCTATCTTTTCTTTATAACTAAGCTATATAATATATAGTTTTTACTAAGTATTATCTTTATATCTTGAAAGTAACTAAAGACTCTTAGATATTTAGTAAAGATTAGTTTTATTACTAGTAGATTTTCTTCTTAAAGAATAACTTTTTAGTATTCTAAGAATAAAAAAGTATATTATAAGAACTTGTCTTATTACTTAACTAAATAGCTCTTATACTATGTAAGCCTTCGAGTAATAAGATAATAAACTTTTTACACTATCTTTGAATTAAACAATATTTAGTTTTTTAAGTTCTAGTAGTTTTTAGTATAATTCTTTATCTAAATTCTATATCTATTAGTAAAATTACTAGAATTATCTTTCTTATTCTTCTATAAACTAAATCTTTCTTTGAATAATATAAAGTAATAAGAAGTTAGACTTTTAAGTATAACTCAACTTTAATAGTTATAATAGTAAGTATAGATTGAAGCTAGTATCTTTGTTATAACAACTATTGATATATAGAAGATCTAATCTATCTAGTATAAAAATATAATTAACTTTTTACTTTTAATAACAATTCTTGTTTTAAGTATAATTAGATTAAGACACTAAAACTTTTAAAACAGTCTAAGTACTAAAACTTACTTCTAGTAAAGTATTTATACAAAGTAAAATTATAAAAGGTAACTAGTAGGTTTATATATTAATTAAAATATATAGATAGCTTTTATATCTTCTATTTCTACTCTATACAGCTATAATAATAATAAAAAAGCTTTACTTTTATTTATTATAAAGATAAAGAGCTGAGATTAAACTTATTACGCTACGTAGTACTAGATTTTAATAGCATTTCTATTACAGTTTCTATTCACTTCTATAGCTAACTAATTAGTATTTGTTTACTATTACACTATGCTTTGTTTTTTACTCTTTCTACTCTAATCTTTCTATTATTACTATAAGTATTTATACGCTAGAACGCTTATATCTATATATAACTTTAGAAATAACTAACCTTTCATTTATTTATAGTAAATATCTGTAAAGTCTATCTAATAGTATTTAAAAGTTAACTACTATTTCTTCTTTTAAGTTTAACAACAGAACTTACATAACTATTACATAAGTATAACAGTTTTAGTAAAATTTATAAAATAAGTTAGATTTACTATTATACTTCTAGTTTATTATAAATGTAAGAGTAATATATTTGTAGCAAGTTTTTAATTTTAGTTAAATGTCTTTAGTATCTCTACACTATGTATACTTCTTTATAACTTACGCTAGAGCTATATAGTTTAGAGATAATTAGAAAAATACAATAATAGCGACTTCTAGTGAAGAATTAGTATACAAGTCTAGGTAAGCTACTATACTAGATTATAGATTTAGAAAGATTATAATTAATATCTAATAGATTTTTAACTTCTTAAATATAACATAGATTTTAGATTCTACTTTTATAAGTATATATAGTAGATTTGTCTTAGAATATATAGTATAGAGATTATAAAGCTATTTATATAAGCTACTATTTTTATACTTTAATCTTCTAAAAGAAGAATATAGAAGCTAAGTTCTTTAGTAAATTATAGAAAAGAATTACTTAAAAAAGAAAAGTGTAAATATAATTATTTTTATTTTAACTATAGAATATAGAATTATAGAAGTAAAGATAATAGCTAACTTAATAAAGATATAAACTTATATAAAAACGATATTCATAATTTAAACATAGTACTTATAATACTATATAGATAATAGCTCTACATTAATCTTAATTAAATTTTACTATTAATATCTAAAGAAATAAAGATATATAGAATAGTAATAGGTATATAAATTTAATAGCTTTAGTATATTAGAGCTTTTAACCTAGACTCTCTAGTCTAAGTAATAATAATCTATTTATATACGTCTACTTAATATAGCTCTTAAGCCTACTTAAGCTATATAAGGTCTTAGGCGCCTACTACTTTAGTTATCTATCTAGCTAGCACTTTAAAAATATACTTATACTTATATCTACCTACTATATATCTATCTTACGTATTACTTTATATACTACTTTATATACTATACATTTATTCTATACTATATAGATTATAATATATTACATGTATATATATACTAATATACTAAATATAGCTTTAAATTTAGTTACTCTTATAGAGACACTATTACTAGTAATATTATAATACTATTACTCTAAATATAGATAATTACTCTACTATATAAATATCTATACTAATATAATATCTATGTAATATATAATATATATTTTAGTATTACTTAAGTAAAATTAAGGTAAATTTTAAGACTATTCTATACCTCTAGCTTCTCTACAAACTTAGCTTTAGCGCTTTTTAGCTTTTTAGTTTTATTAGCTTACGCTGTTTAGCTATATATATATATATACTATATATCTACTTTATTCCTTATATTCTTAAAAAGATATATTAATAGTTTAAGTACTACTTATAAATCTAGCTTTAACGCGCTAGTTATAGTCTTATTCTTTTTACTAACTCTAGTAGCTTTTTTATACACTATTATCTTCTTATTAGTAGACTTAAAGTCTACTTTATTTATTATTTTACCTAGATATACTTTTAATACTACTTAATTATAGCTATATATATATATATATATATATATATACTATAAGACTACTTACTAATTATAACTAGGCTAAACATAGAAGAGAGTATTATTCTATTATACTTATAGCTTATTTGATACTTTAAAATATTTAGAGATTTTTATAGATATTTATAAATACTTTTCTTTCTTTAAAGTTCTTATAAATAATATATACTTATTTACTACTACTCTATATTAACTAAACTACTTCTTAAGCTCTTTCTTCTACTTTAGCTCTTTAGCTACTACGCTTTAGATAATAACTTAGATTAAGTTAAAACATCTACTAGATTCTAGCTACTTAACTTATATTTACTATAACTATACTTTCTATGCTATCTATAGCTACTATAGTTACGCTAACTATCTATTCTTCAGTATATAAAGCTTCTAAATATATCAAAGAAACTACTTTTTAATAAGGTAATTATGCTTTATCTAGTTTAATAAAAGAGATAGTTTTGTTAGAAAATTAATGTTTATACTAATAAGAGGTATTACTAATATATTATAATCTTAATTATCTTAACGTTACTATCTTTATAGATTATCTTATCTTAATCTTAGTAATTTCTATTTAAAGTTTATAAGAAAGCGAAAAGTTATAATAACTTAGTATAGTTATAATTCTAATATAGTTATTTGCATGTACTATAGTATATACTTAGATCTAAAAATTTTAGTGTCTTATAAGTAGAATAGCTACCTAGTAATAGATATAATAAGATTAATCTTCTATAGAGTAGAGACTATTATTATAAAAAAAAACATCTTCTCTAGAGACCTACGTCTATCTCTATAGAATAAGAATATAGAGCTCTTTTAGACTTATATAACTTCTACTTAGATTCTTATTATTAAGACTTTAAATATAATATAAGTAGTACGTATTGATCTTGCTAATAAATTTCTCTATACCTTTTCGAGGCTTAGATTATTTATGCTAGATAAGAAATAGCTAAAAAAGGAGCTTAACTATAACTATAAGTAGCTTAGCCTGTTTATTATTATAAATAGAAATCTAATAAGTGTATAGAGTATATTAATATAACTAAATAGATAACTTTTAATACTTCTACTTCAAGATATTTATATACTTTAACTACTATATAGAAAGCTACAAGCTTACTACGCTAAAAGAGTTTTTAAATCTATATTTTTAAATAAGAGAAGTTTATTTAGATAATAGAAATAGAAAAAGAATTAAGTATAAATACTTATAGACGTTCTAAAGTAAAACTAGTAATATAGAACTTTAATCTATATAATAAGATAGATAAAAAGCTAGATACTAGAATTTAAGATTTTACTAGAGTTACTTTAACTACGTAAGCTTCTACTAAGATTATTACGAGTAATAAGTCTACTTTAATAGATATTTTAAAAGCTAGATTCTTAGTGCCTATTTCTATTAGCTAGGCTAGATAGATAATTTTATATAATATTTTATATTAGAATATTAAAATATATATAAAAGTAAACCTAACTATTGTAAAAGTTAAGTAATTAGTATAGATAATTTAAAAGGTAAGAGAGAGTTAAAACTTATATAGAATGCTTAAATCTAGAATAATCTTTTAGTATAGATTGTATTAGTATTAATAAATTTTTTAAATAAGCATCTAATAAAACTTAAGACTTTACTTATTTATATAAGAGAAGACATTATAGTATAAAGAAGAAAACTCTAAGCTTAGAATAGTTAATAGTAATAATTAATCTAAGGTTAAGTATACACTTTTATAAGAAGCTTACTTTTTCTTTAACATAATAAAAGAACTTATTTAAGTATTGTACTATTTTCTAGAAATCTTATATATAAAGTAACAATATATACTTTAGTCTTTATACCTAGTATCTAATATAGTATTCTAAGGATTAAAATTTCTTTCTAAATACTTTTGAAAAATAATACTTTTCTTATAATATTATTATTCTTTTTTCGTAATTAGTAATACACTTAATACTATAAGCTTTTTGTCTTGTTTCTAGAAGATAAAGCTAAAAAGTAGTATTTTTAATAAAAGCTTAAAAGTAAAGCTTAAATAGAAGCGATATTAACTAAAAACCTAAAATATATAGAATAATTATTATACAACTTTATAAGCTTCTTAAACTATAGAAAAAACTAAAATTAAAAGATATAATTATAATAGTATTTAGAAATTGTATTAGTAAAACCTAAATTAACTTAAATTATTTCTTTCTTTCTCTTTAACACTATATTATATAAATACTAAGTAAGTACTAAAAGGTGTTAGAATTTTTACTTTTGCTAACTTAGAAGCTCTAACGTTTATATTTCTACTTTTCGTAGCTACTATATACTAGTAGCTTAAATAGCTTCTATATACCTTAAGAAAACTAAACTAAGCTTTCTATAGGTATTAAGTAGTAATACCTCTTAACTAGAAAGAATAATAATATAGCTTTTGTAGACTAAAGTCTATTATTAAAAGTTTAGTTTTAATATATTTAAGCTTTAGCTTTGGATGTATAATTCTTAATATTAAGAATAGAGTAATTAGAGTTCTAAGATTTAAAATAAAGTTTATAAGCATATAAGTAAATTAGTAGATTTTCTCTATCTTTATTAGTATTAAGAAGTTTTACTTTAGATTACTAATTTAGCTAACCTAGTCTCTAAGCTATATAATAAATAACTAAAATAGATATATAATTCTTAAGTATTTAAGAATAAGACAAATTGTTATATCTATATATATAGTACTTTAGAGCTAGCTAAAAGGTAATTATACTCTTACTTATTTTATAGATACTATTATTTAAATTAATTCTATTAAAACTCTAGATTTTTCTATATTATTTTATTTTTAGTTATAAAATCTAACTAATTCTACTTTTCTAAAGCTAAAAGTTCTTAGTATAGCTCTAATAACTAAAGCTAAGAACTATTGTAAGACTAAGATCTTTCTAGTACACTTTCGTATAATAGTAGTTACTAGAACCTTTAATTCTACTAGCTAGTAGTTCTAGAATTGTTGTAAATGTAAGATTTCTAATTATTTATTATATTTATTAAGTTATAATATAATCTATCGTATATGTCTTAGGTAAGAGATTCTAAAGTTAAACGAAGAAAATAACTAGAAATCTTATATTTACTACTATTTTTATAAACTCTATTATCTAGATTATATATAAAACAAATTAGAAGTTATAATAAAGGCTTCTAGAGTATACTATAGCTGGACTTAAGCTAGTTTTAATAAGAATATTATATACAAGTAGGTATTAGTATAGATACTTAACTTATTAAGCTTATTAAATATTATATAACTATTACTAAATATTAAAATAATTCTAGAATATATTAATATTAAAAGGTAGTAAGTAGTTTCTACTAAAATAGCTATTATTTAGTGTACTGCTAATAGTTGTCGTTTGGTAAGTTTAGTATAACTAGCCTTAAAACTTCTTAATTAATACTCTTTAAATACTTTTATAATATAGTTTAAGCTATTCTTATCAAATAGTTTCGTCTAGCTTTATTTAGTAGCGAAAAGAAACATAAGTACACGCGCACTAAGAATAAGAGAATTTTGTAATATATAATTAAAAATAGTTCTAAAGAAAACAAGTAAAAAATAAAACTACACTATAGCTCTATGTATAGTACTAAGATTCTTAACTTATAGTCTAATGTATCTTATTTTAGCGTAGACTTTATTGTCTTCTTACTAACTAATCTTAACTAAGTATTATTAGCTATATATCTAACTTATATAAGTATAATAGTAGTCTTATTACTATATATAAGATATTCTTTTTACTTTTACTTTTGTACCTCACTTTTATCTTATAGATATTATACTTTTTAGTACGCGTATTAGAGTAGTAATTTAGTATCATATAACATTAGATTTAAATCTTAAGTAGAGCTATATAAGGCTCTAATATTTCTTAATAAGACGTAAACTTACTTAAGTAGTACCTTCATATATACTATAATATTAATCTACTACTAAAAGAGCTTATTGAGTTTTTAATAGCTAGTTTAATTTTATAAGCTTAACTACTTAAATTTTATACTTCTATACTATATTATCTAAATAAAAAGAATTATTTCTTAAAAAATAAGTAAAGAATAGAACAAAGAGAGTTAAGGTGATAATAATAGTAAGTTTTTTCTTTTATTCTTCTTCTATAGCTCTATAGGTATTAGAATAAAAACGTAATTAATAGATAATACTTACTATAAAGTAAAAAGTGATAGGAATCTATTATAAAGCTTGTTTAGCTAGATTTATAGTTTAACAGTTATCTTGATTAATAATCTAATAAAGTCTACTATACTATTAGTTTACTCTTACCTTACTCTATTAAAGCTTTAAAACCTAGATATTATTAGTCTAATTATTCTCTTCTTAAGATAATGCTTAATTTTAATTACTATTAGCTTTTTTATAGAATAGTTATAAGATTATAGCTAAGCTATCTATAATTATATCTATAACTTATAAAGTATATCGTAGTATATAAGAGGTTACTACTGTAAGTGTTTTTTTTATTTTATTTTTTCTAGTGTTAGGCTTTACTTATTAGAGTACATTACTATTTTAATAAAATACTAATTTCTAAGTAGTAATAAATATATTAATCTATACTTATAAACTATAATAAAGTAACTAAAACATTCTTCTACTACTATTAGTTATAAATATAGTAAAATAATTAACTAAGATATAATTTCTAGTAAAACTTAGCGAATTTAGCTCTAACTATAATTTATTAAATATATTCTAGAACGTTTAAAAATATATATTTTACTAGAGTATAAGAACACTTTTACTTCTCTAGAAAGTATACTAAAATTGGTAAGCGATTTTATAAGCTAATTACTAATACGAGTTATACTATAATATAAGTATAAGAAAGATAATTTAATTCTAAATCTTTTGTTTAGTATACTATAATTGTATTATTAGGTATTTTATATTCTCTATGCTGTTTCTAGGTTAGATTTTATAAAATAACATAATACTTAGTAAGATATAGTCTATAATCTTTCTTACTAGTATTATAAATTACCTATATATATTATCTTTAGCTTATTATAGAGATATTTTTTAAAGAACAAATAATCTAATTTTAAGTTCTAACTAACTTTTAATTATAATTTCTTATATTTTTATTATTAAACTAAAAGTAAAAGTTAAGTCTAGTCTTATAATTAATCTATGTTTTTATATCTATCTATGTGTTGTATTATTACTATCTATTCTACTTAATCTTTAGCTTAATATCTTAACTATAATAAATCTAGAATTAAAATATAGTTTATAGTCTTTATTAAACTATAAAAATATTTAAAATTATTATGTTCTACTCTAGTCTTATAGACTCTTAGATATTACATTTTAATAACTAAAGAAACATGTATAAGATTATCTCTTAACTATACTTTTCTTATATATAGTAGGTATTTTTCTAGAATATTTTTTATTATCTAGAAAACTCTATAAAACAAGTAATATTAAGAATAGAATCTAAATTTTGATATAAATACTAAAGTCTATTAAAGCTTAAAGAATATTTTGTTTCTCTAACTTTAAATAAATATATTATTTATCTAAAGAGATTATTAAAAGACTTAAAAATAAAGAATAATAAAGTTTAATAGAAAGAAAATACAAAACCTATACTTATCTAGATCATTAGTCTTATATTAATAGTAGTTCTATTAATATTAATTAATTTCGCTTCTTATACTTTCAAGTATTATCTCTTAATATTAATCTTTTAGTCTACTTACTAGATAGTGTCTATAAGATACTTCTAGATAATATATTATCTTATAAATAAGTGCTTTAGTACTAGATCTTAGATAGGTATTTTTTTAATACATAATAGACTACTCTTTAAAAAGTAGTTTAGGATAAATAAACTATACTATTCTTTGAAATAGAGTAAATCTAATAGGTATTCTCTTTATATAATAAATATTTCTTTATTAAAAAGGTGTTCTTTTACTACTGTTATAGAGAGTATTATAATATTTCTTTTCTCTTAGAGTTTTGAATTGTTATTATATCTAGCTTATACTATTCTTTAAAAATAATATTTTTAATCTCGTATCTAGAGTCTTTGATATAAAAGATTATTAAGCTCGTAAGTCTAATATAAATCTTATTCTACTAAATTTTATTACTAAATTTTAGAAGAACTAATATAAATAGAAAGATAATATATTATAGATTATTATTAGTTTCTACTAGAACTTCAATTACAACTTTATATTGTAAAAAAGAGACTTAAAACTATTTTAAAAAGTATACATCTTTTAAACTAATGCGAAACTAGCTAAACAGAATATATAATTTTTATTCTAGTTACTTATACTATCAAGCTAGATACTAATACTCTTTATATAAATAGAAATAAAATGTTAAGCTATCTTAGATATCTATATTACTTTACTTTTAATCTTATTTTAAAAAAATTAAAAACTTTAAAAATATATTTATATATATATAAAGTATCTGTAATTAGTAGAACGTATTCTTTTTATATAAGAACTTATAACAATTGTAATGTAGATAATATTTGTACTATTAATTACTAGATATAATATTCTAATAATAATTATTAAGTAGCTTCTTTAGAACTCTATAAGATTTTATATTAAAACTTTCTCTATAAATTCTTACTTTAAATCTTTAAGAAGAAGTCAAAGTCTTCTTCTTTTAGAAATAGCTATTACTACTTCTCTCTCTTATTAATAATATAGTATATTTACTAATTAAGTTTATTTATAGATAGAACCTTGTTTAGCTAGTTATAAAAAGTAATATATAGCTTAGTTTTTATTTCTACTAGAGTATATATTAAACTATACTTTCTCTAGTATAAATATTTTATCTTTATCTTATATAGAACACAAAGGTTATAACTATTAACTAATTCTATATTTACTTAGTTTTTTTACTACTATAAGACTACTTGTAAATAACTTACTAGAGTATAGCTACAGATTTGTATAATTGTAGTCTTAATAATACTATTATCTGATTTATTAGCTACTTAATCTTTTAGAAATTTATATAACTTAGTTTTATAGTAGAAGTTTCTTAATATAATAGACTTTAATAATCTAGCTTAAAAGTATTATAATTTATAAAGCTTAGACTTTACGTATTAAGCCTATAGAATATAGATACAACTAATACTAGTATAAATAAAAGTAAAATCTAGTTATAAAAATAAAGCTTCTTAATATACTAAGCTTTAGCTTTTAAGTAGATAAACGTATATAATAATAAAATTAATTATTTTCAAATTAAGTATAACTTTAATACTACGAATTTGTTTAAAAAGTTACGTAGCAAAAGTAGAAAATCTCTATCTAAGTAAGCTTTAGTAGACCTACTTATTTTATCTAGAGTACAGAACATAATTACTAATCTAACTTATAGTCTTTATAGTTTATTTACTAGCTAAAGCTTAGTACTTACTTTTCTATTTCTATAATCTAAGCTTATAATTACTTAAAGCTTATTACTTATTATATAGTAGCTCAGACTTTACTTGAATAAAGTATAAAGAACTAGAATAAACTATTATTAAGTTAAGATTTAAGTTTACTAACTAGAATATAACTTTGTAAATTAGTAGTATAGAATAATTTATAAATATTTTATTTTTAAAAGATATCCTCTTTATATATTAATATAATATAAAATATAAATTTAACTTAATTAAGAATATAATAGGTTTTTAAGAATATATATAATATATTCTTTAAGTATTTCTTAGAGTATAAAGAGTCTATAATAATAAGTCTAATAAACTTTTGTAACGTTGTTTTCCTTGAATATATAATTTAGTACTACTAGTAAGAAAGCTATCTTAAGCTATCTTATATTTTGTCTTATATCAAGATAGTTTAATACTAAACTCTATAAAAATAAGAAATAAAAAATTAGTACTTTATTATTCTTCTATAGTTTAATACACTTTATAGCTTAAAGCTAGTATAGCTATAGATTATTAAGCTGTAATTAAACTTAGTATTTTTAAACCTAAGTAAAATAATACTAAACGTTTTATAAATGTTCTAATAATATTATCTAGCTTGTAACCTTATTACTATTCTAAATTAAGCTTCTAATACTATACGAAGTATAAATTATATATCAAATATAGAATCTAATTATTATAATAATTTTTTTTAAACATTTCTTTAACTTCTCTTTAAATAACGTATAGATAATGCTATAAGCTCTAGTAATATTAAAGACCTATAGCATTTTTAGATAATTTATGAGAAATAGATTTCTTTTTATAGACTTACTCTATTCACAGCTTAAAACTTGTATTTTATTTTATTTTACTTAAATAGTAGATATCTACTAGAAACTAGTTTTTATTACTAATACTTTTATAAAGTCTTAGCTTATTAAAGATAGACTTAATTTAAATAACTAAGAATTTAGAAAATTATCTTAATAATAATAAAGGAATTTTACACTATTAAAAGATTTTATTTAATATTTATTAAAGAATTAGATGTTTCTAATATAAATTAATCTATCTACTATGTAATATTTTATTAGTATTATCTTATCTTATTTATATCAATAGTCTTAAGGCTATGTCTATTAGAGTATATTACTATTATATTATTAGTCTATATTTAACGTAAACTTATTTACTTTACTCTATATATATGTTTATATAATAGAGTAATAATAAGAAATCTATTCTTTAAGTATATAGAAGATAGTGAAGTTTAAACTAATACTTTAAAAAATCTAGACTTTTAATATTAAAGCTCTTTTATCCGAAATACTAATAAAGACTAGACTAGAGCTAAACGCTAACTAAACTCTACTAATATAGTATAAGAGATTAACTAATATTTTGTTTACTAAAGCAAGATACTAACTTAGTAAGTAGAGCTAACTAATAGACTACTATAAAATAGTATCTAAAAAATCTTAAACTTTATTAGCTATATAGAACAAAATCTACATAAAAATCAAGAATAATCTTATAGATCTTATTAATATCTTTATTTCTAGTACTAATAAAATTTATTATATATACGTTAGTTAACTTAGATAGTAAATGTATAAAATCTTAAGTTATAATAGATAGATAAACTATAAAAGTAGACTACTTTCTAAGTTACTACTTTATAATATAGCTATTAATATCTTTTAGTTATAAAAACTATAGTTTTCTTATACATAATATAATCTTTATAGTGTAATATTCAGAAATAGCTATTATAATAGACGTGTATATTAAATATAAGAGAACTAAAGAGTATATAACTTATAATAGTAATCTAATAAGTAGTATTAGTTAGTTAATACTCTAACTTAAAAAGGTCGAATATTATTAAAGTTTTAAGAATGCTTTCTAGCTACACTTAAATTATCTTAAGTTATGCTCTATCTTATAGTATATATTATTATTATAATTAAGTATTATAAGTTTTTTTATTACTTAAAATAAAATATAGCTAAGAATAGTTTCTAATAATAAAAGCTTAAAAACTTATATACTAAAAGGCTATATTATACTAATAGCTATTTTTCAAAGTTTTAGTAGTAGTAGTATATTACTAAGGTTACTACAGTCTACTAAATTACATTACTTATAACTATTTTATTGCCTCTAAACTAAAGTGAAAGCTTTTTTTATATACCTTAGTTAAGCCTTTTTAAGAGAACTATCTTTTCTAAAATTAATTAGTATAGAAAAGTATATTAGTTAGACGTATTAATACAAAAGAGAAAGAGAGAAGCTAGTATTATTTCTATTAATATTAGTATTTATCTAGTTGTATTTATACTATAGTAAGATGGTAAATTATAAACCTAATTACTTAGTAGTAAGTGCGAAGTAATAAGTAAATACTATAGCTTTTTTATTGCTAATTTCTTAGTAATAATACTATAGTATACTATAGAAGTAAGATTTTAAAAAGATATATATTAGTAATAAGTATAATGTATATAAACTATTCTAAGTAGTAAAAGATTAATTTAAGTCTTAAAACTAACTTATTAATACTAAGTTTAATATACTTTAGTAGTCTTAAGCTTAGTTTACTAAAAGAAAACATAGTTATATCTTATTTAGCTAGTCTGTTTTATTTCTAAGATTCTTTTAAAAAACTACTTAGTTTAATTATAAATCTTCTTTAAAGATTTCTAAATAAGGTAGTTAGACTTTTCAAGAGTATATTAGTTCTTAATCTAATATTTTTAAAATCTTACTCTTTTAATTTTAACTTATAGTCTATAAGATAGAAAATATTCATATATTTATTAATCATAGGTGTAGAATAAAAGCTTTATAAAGCTTATCTATCTACATCTATACTTTAATTTTAAAAAACAATTTTTTTTATATCTATTACTATATTTATAGAGCTTCTTACTCTATCTTAAAATATTTATCTATATTATTATCTTATATTAGAGCTTACTTATCTTATTTGTCTACTAATAAGTAATTTACTATTATAGTTATTATTATCTACAATTAAATAGTAACTACTTAACTAACTTTAATAACTACTATTATTTTTTTTAAAGAGCTCTTAATTATATTCTTTAGATAGAAAGTAAGATTTACTATTTAAGGCTTGATTAAAATAGGTAAAGAACAAAAAGTGTCTAATATCTTAAATATTAGTATTTCTATAGTACCTCTAAAGATATATTTTAGAATTCTTAGAAAAGATATATAAAATAATAGTAAATTGTATAATAAGTAATAATCTATTAGTAATTACTAATAGAAATTTCTTTGTACTAAACATAATATTTGTTTTTAGTATTTTATTATACTTGTTTAAGAACAATTTATAGAATTTAGTAACTTTGCTAAAACTCTTTTTTTAGTGGTATAACTATAATATACCTTTTATTCTATCATAGAATAGTTTAATATTATGTTTAAAAATAATAAATAGCTTTAAACTACTATTTCTAGAGCTACTAAAAGAAATTTATTATTAATTTAGTATACTCTACTATTATGTTATTAGTCTATCTTAATCTAAAGCTATTCTATACTAACTTCTATAATCTCCCTTGTATTATAACTAAAAATTGCTTAATATACACTACTATATATTAATAGAGATATATTTTTTAAATCTTATAATATTTATTAGAATAAAGTAATAATAAAGACTAGACTTATTCTATATAGCTAGTAGCTAAAAATTATAATTAAATGTAAGTTTCTTTTCTAACTGCTTATACCTACTATATATTACTAAAATACTTACTTTCTTATATTCTACTAATAATACTCTAACACTATATTAGGTTTCTAGCTACTATAAAATCTATAGTAACTTCTTTATACCTTATAGTTATTTTATAATATATAACTCTTTAGTAAAAAACTTTTAATATACTTTAAATCTACTTATTCTTCTTAGTATTTAATAGAGTATATATAAATACTTTAACTTCTATATTCTTATTATTTCTTTATGTATAACTACTGTTTAAAATTAAAGCTTAATACGTTTTGTTTCTAGCTTTAGCACTAAAGGTAATTACTTCTAAATCTAGCTTTATAGCTTATTCTACTACTTACATAAGTAATTAAGTATATATATCTTTTAAAGTTTAAAATAATGTATATAATTCTCTATAATAGAAGTTAAATAGTAGTTACTAGCTTAGCTAGAACAATTAGATACTAAGTTCTAGTAGAAAACTTACCTTAATTTAAAACTAGATTTCTAAACGTAAAGCTAATAGATAAAAAATAAGACAGTTTTATTTAAATATATAAACAAAACTTATCAAAGCTCTAAATAAAATAATACAATTTATAATAGTAGTTAAAAAGTATATATTTAATATTATATAAATAACTTTTAATCTTATAACTATTAGAATACTTTATAAATCTAATACTTTAAGAATCTTAAAGCTAGTTACAAAAGCTAAGAAAAGTATAAGTAGAGAAACATATTAACAAAGAAATTAATAGATAACTAAATAATACTTATATAATATTATAAAGTAATAAGAAAAGTAAATAATTTTAATTTTATAGACTTATAATAACTAGAAAACTTATAAATTATCTAGACTAAATACTAGTAAAGCGTTATTACTTATAGTTAAGCTACTATTATACGGATATAATCTTAAAGTACTTAAAGCTTTATTAAGAGAGAAGATTTTAAATATATAATTGTATTAAACTTATATTATATATACTTTACTAGAAATCTTAAACGTATATTACTTTATTTATAAGAGGTAAATTTACTCTTCTAATTTATTACTTATTAAATGCGTTAGTTTTATTATAGCTACTTTTTATAACTAGTAAAAAAGATTTATTAAATTAAACTACCTTTAAAGTAGTAGTAATTAAGATTAAATTTATAGTTTACTCTATGCTATAGTTCTTAAAGTGAAAAAAGTCTTTACTATTATAGCTTATAAAGTTTTTATACTAGTTTTTATTTTTAATAATCTATTAATCTTTAGCTATAAGTAATACTACTTTATAGAAGAATTTCTATTTTAGAAATAACTTTAAATTATTAGTATAAAAGATATTTCACTTTTTCTATAGAATATTAAAAAACCTTTTTAGTATAATATAAAGTACTTTACTTTAGTATTTTATAAATTTGCTTGTAAAAGCTTTAATTTGTAAGTATTGTTTCTTAGCTAGTAAAAGAAGGTTCTTAAATAATAATAAATATTATACTTTATAATATAAGCTATAACTTAAAGCTTTTATTATTATTCTAAGTTATAAAGTAAGCTACTATTTATAGATTAGTACTATATTCTTTAGTAATATCTTAACTTTTCTTATTTCTAATATTAATATAGAATTATAATATTATAACTTAAGTGTGTATATTATAATTATTATTCTATCTATTCTCTTAGTTAATTAAGAAAGTTACGTTATAGATAGTTATAATAGATATTAAAGGTTATATAGAATTATAGTAGATCTAGAAAGTAGCGTAAAATATATAACTATACCTTTTTATAGATACTTATTAACTTAGTAAGCTATTATATACTATTACTTTGTATCTTAGCTCTAGCTATTAAATAATATATTATTATAACTCTAAGACTCTAGTATACTAAATTCTTTTTTTTTACCTTCTACTTTTATAAGTATAACACTAATTACACTATTATCTATAGTATTACTCTAATATAATAATAATTACGTAATAGCTTATAATATAATTTATATTACTTAATAAAAGATTTATATATTTTAAAGCTTAAAATAATTACGTATTAACTACGTAAGGTACTTAGAAAAACTTTAAACTAAATAAAATTTACGAAAAGACTCTTCTAGCTCTTTCTATTTAATAATAAGGCCTATAGAATTTTACATTAAGAATATTATTTACTTATAGCTCTTTTAGATTTGCGTAGAGGTTAAAATTACTACTATTTCTATACATAAAAAACCTTATATTTCTTACTATCTATTTATCTATTAAAAGTATATAATAAAGTACTTATTATAGCTATTAGTATATTAAATAAAAATAGAATAGTACTATACTTCTAAGAGTAAAAGCTTAGAACTCTAATAAAAAAAATTTATCATTCTATATAACTTTGATAAAACTTAGTACTTATTAATAAAATCTATTAGACTTTTAATAATTAGAAATATTCTTTTACGCATAATATTCTTTATATTAATAAATTCTTTTATTTTCTAAACTTAGCAATACAAATCTAAGAATTTATATAATAGCGCTCTATTATTATTTTTATATATTAAGATATACGCGCTTATAATAGTCTATATACAAAGCCTTTCTATCTAACTATAGTATTTTTAGATTAGCTTAAGAGTTTACTAATTATTCTTATCTTACTCTTCTCTATTACTTTAACTAAGTAAATTTTAATACTATAAGAGGTACTTAGTAGTATAAAAAAGATTAAAAGAGATAGAGTAGAATAAGACGCTAAGCCTACTAGAAAGGTTTATACTAACTTAATATATATAATTAAAATACTAGCACTTACTACGCGCTAGAAAGATAATAAAAAAAAGTAATTACTGTTTATATAGTACTATATATTACACTAGTAGATATAATAAGTTATAGGTAATAGTCTAGCTCTAAGTAGAGTTTATATATATATTTATATATAAGAAAGCTACTATATATTGATTCTAAGAAGTAGTTACTATTACTATTATCTTTACTATAGAATTCTTCTACTATACTTTATAATTAGATTTTATTAGATCTATCTTAATATAACTTATTAGTAGTAACACTATAGCGCGTAAGAATTTTATAGACTAAGTTAAAGTAATATACTTTATAATAGATAATATAAATAGCTTTATATATAGTTTAGAGTAGAGAGATATTAGTAAATTATAGTCTACTACTCTATGTTTACCTAGTCTTTATCTAATCTATAATCTTCTCTAGCGCTAGCGTTAAGTATCTAAACTATACTTACTAATATTAGCTATAAATATGCTATCTAGAGCTTAGTAATTATTTATATTTATATCTACTATTAATATTTATTATAGTATTAGCTAGTAACGCACTAAATTACAAAAGTAGCTTTATTACTAGTTCTTAATAATATAAGACTAATAAATATTTATAATATAAGTCTAAAGAAGATATTATTATATCTATAGATTTACTTAGAAGTTCTATTTAGTATATTACTTAGTAATAGTTTCTTATCTATAACTTATTAACTATAGTAATTTATTTTAGTATTAGATAGTAACTCTTAAGCTATAGTATTACCTTTTTATCTTTACTAATAAGTACTTAGTAAAAGCACTATAGTTAACTTTATATTTATTCTATACTATACTTTAAAACGTAGAGAGTACTTAATTATTAGCGTATTAACAGAATTCTTTAGAATTTTAGTAATATATAGAGCTCTAGCTACTAAGTAATTTATAATATCTAGATCTAAGTTATAAAAGAAGTGCTATATCTTTTTAATAAGATTTTTAAAAGCAAAGTTCTAGAAAAGAATAATAGTAAAATATACTTATTTTATATACTTTTATCAAACGCTTATAAAATAATAGCTATTAATAGTTCTAGTAGATACTATATTATTAGTAAAGTAGTTCTTAATAGTGTATATAATAGTAGTAGTTATAAGAATAATAAGGAAAGTTATAAGATTTGCTATAACGCTATCTTTTATAATAATCTTAAGAAAACCTATAGAGTAATAGTAATATAATTTAAAGAAAAGTAATTAAAATATTATAATAATAAAGTAACTTAGTAGAGCTTTAGTAAGTAAGGTAATATAACTACTAAGAGATTAGTTTTATTCTTATAATTACTAAAAAGACTTAAAAATTATTTAATATACTAGCGTAGTAATATGTCTTTAGATTTCTAAGAGTAGTAACTTATAGAATAGAAAAAGCGCGCTTTTACTAAGAGAGATTTTTAGTATATATATTCGAACTATAGAGCTTTAGAATATATTACTTTATTAGTTATAAGCTAATAAGCGTATATAATTATATTATAATTTTCTTAGAGATTAGTATTATAATAGCTTTTTAGCTAGCCTAAAAAATTAAGAAGCTTTAACTACTTTAAAAGTAGTAGTACTAAAGCTCTAAGCTTTAGCTTATCTACTTCTAGAGTACTAAAACCTTTAGTTATATATTCTTTAGTATACTAGTAATAGACTTTATCTTTTTAAAACTAGCTTATAGGCTATAGAATTATTAGTTTATTAATAAAAACTATACTTTAATAGTAGTCTATTATTAATATAGTATATTAAACTTAAAATAAAGTCTTACTTTAGATATATACTATAGTAGATATATATTAAAAGCTTGTTTTAATAAAGAAAAAGCTATAATTAACTTATTCTACTATAGGTAATAGTAATAAGTTTAGTGCTAGATAGAGCGCTCTTTCTTAGTAGCTCTAGCTATAGAATCTTTATTCTATTAGTAGTAATACTAATAAAGAATATAGATAAAGACGTTTCTACTATTAATATACTAGAGTCTCTTCTACTACTATATCTTTATATCTCTAATATATACCTTCTAGAATCTATTACTAGTTTAAGAGCTTCTAGTTAGTAACTTATCTAAGTAATGTTTATATAGTCTAATAACTACTATAAGTAACTTATTATAATAACCTTATTATTAGACTTTATACTAGTTCTATAGATAGCTTATATATCTAGTTTACCTTTGTAGAGAGTATAACTACTACACACTGTGTCTATCGCAGCAACTAATTTAGACTGCGCAGTACTCTCTTCGAACTAGATAATAATAGCACTTATAGTTATCTAGAGTCTACAACCTTCTAAAGGTTGTAAGTAGTGCGTAGAGACCGCGTAAATTTTCTATTGCAGTATAGTTAAGAGGACACGTATAGTACACGTCGTAAGCTGATTTCGTTAGCGTTATTCTCTACCCTACTACGTGGACTACCTAGTCGGATTTGATAATCGGGCAATGCAAGCCTTGCGCAATAGTAAGGCTCTCATAGATAAGCGTAGTGCTCTAGGTACGTTCGCAACCTTAGCCTGCATTACGGCGGCCGTCGGACGATAGTAGACCTGGATACAGTAGAAGAGTAGGCAATGCTTGCTATCCGAAGACGTCGAGCCTCTTGAATAGCTTCCCCCACAATGCCTCCTCGCCTTAGGCGCCTTTGCCTTTGTCAACCCGCTGTCTTCATTCGTCTACGATTCATGGAATGCTCTTCGCAGTACTGATCCTGTGACGAACAACGAACTCGCCGCCGCTACTAACGGAGTCATCTGAACAGCTCTTTTTCGAGCTCTCATTCGCTTAGGGGTTGGATCTCCGCGGTGAATGCTCTTCGCGCTCGCCACCAGGGCCGCCACATGAGCTCGATTTTACCAAGGGGTCCTGGTGACGACGATGATGATGTGTACTGAGCGGAGCTGTGACAACGCCGTAGCGTGTTTACATGTACAACATTGATTTCAACAGCAAGAGCACGGAAAGCACCGCTTCCGGTCAATAATAGACCCGGCCATCGGCATACTTGGTCACCACCGCATGATTGGTAGTGCTGGCGCGATCGATACAATCCTTGGTATCCAGTTTGCGCAATGCTTCCTTAAACTCTGTCGCCCTCCTTCATCATCATGTCATCTTCTTGTTTATAATACTGACCAAGTTATCGATCCATCGTCTTAGGCTATTTCGCTCCATATCATCGACGGCAGCATCTTTGTCCACTTTCAACAATCCACCTTTGCGCATGATCTTGTTTTGGACACAAATCCGAGCGCTCAACGACGATTATCTTGGTAATTACTAGAGAAGCGTCTTCCGCGCCTATCAATCCCTGTCCCCAAGTATCTAGGGGTCAACATTGCCAATTCTTCTGCCTATTGCATACGATAATGAAACATCCCACACTATCGATCGATGCCCCAACTGAGAGGAGCGTGATACCGTCTGCCAACAGCCGCGACCCTCCTCGCATATCAGCTGCGAGGTCCCCAACAAAGCGGGTAGCATCTCTGCGAACACCCCAGACATTCCCTCACGATGCCAGTTTCAGCTCTGGTCAGACTCTGTTGAATGTCAATATCGCGTTCACAAACGCTTCGAAGGGTCTAGGACCGCGTGTTGGGGACACTGCTTCACATTGCTGCCGACTCACCTATAGATCCATTTTGCTCTTGGTGTCTGCGACACAGTGCGGACTCCAGCCTTTCAGCGTCGTCGATACGCCTTAATCAGGTCAGTGTACGCAAGATAGGGCATGTGGCAAAGCGTCCCACACGGAAGTTGCAAGCGCGAGCCGCTGGTAGGGGCAGGCGCACGCATGCACTGAAGCGAGAGAGTCCAGCGGAAGTGCCAGCAATCGCTTCTCACGTCCATCGGGCCGTAGTCACTCGTCCATTCGAGCGAGAACGGTCTTGTTCTTGATGCTTTCATGGCCATTACCACACCACACATCACCAACTGCTTAGATGGAAGGCAATGCAAGGAATATGTACTGGGGCTGTATCGCCACACTCTTCCCAGAAAAGTTACGTTCGGCAGATTCGTGAATACATGCTTCGAGTGACGAGAGACTATCTTTATCTCGTCCTAATCCAAGCGCTCACTGAGCTCCCCTTCTTGACCATCGATTCATACATTAGCAGCGCGGGCAATGACATCGTCGGGGAGTCATCTCACGCGGAAGACACGTGATAAATGTACTTCAAGCTATTGTCACCTCTACTCGCGGGCCAACCATGGTTCAACATTGGCGAATATACCGTATCCGACTCTTCTTTGATCAATGCTTGATCGTGCCATCATCTTAGCAAATAGATCGCGAGATACTGGCGCTTGTTCGACCGAGTAATAAAGTCAACACCGTATAAGCAGCGCCAGCTTCTTCAATCTGCATACGCTTATGTCTCTAGCTGTGCAAGTGAAATTTTGTGGCGAGCTGGACTTACCGGTGAAGCAGTATGTTTGTCCGAACGCTTGCATCGCCTCACCGATGACCGCTTCACCGTATACTTAGATGTCTTTTTTGCCCTGATTATTGGAGAAGAGTTAAACGAGAACGGTATTCCGTTTGATAGTTAGCGCGAGCATTTGGGCGTAACATCGAGAGAAGCCCCCATCCCGAGACAATCCACTGATCACCGAGCCGCGGTTCAGACTGTACCAGTGCAGGGAAGCGACGCGTACGCAACACTTCTGGACGTACTCAAGCTTGCGGGAGAAGATAGCCAGCAGTTGAAACATCTTATCGATTATCAGCCCACTTTCAGCGCAAGGTGAGCTTCTTAGCCAGTACCCGACTGACTATTTCCGAGCATATGAACGATCTAGAATGGTGGGAGGCATGAAGGAAGACATCTTACCGGTATGGGGATGATCTGGCTGGTACACAGGCACGTTAGCGGGGCGCGAGATTATCCACGCCCATGTCACCACATCTTTTCAACGTTCGACCCGTGATGTACTGCTACTCTTAGATCTCCTCTAGCGTTTCATTTAAGTGTGTAGTGGCATGACATCTGGCACTGCCTTCTACGAGACATGCGTTGTTTTCTCAGATTTGCCTCGCTGCGACGCAAATTCTGGCCTGCATGTTGGTCGAACAACGGTCAGACTTTGTACAGTCATGCCGCATCGACCCCATAGTTCTGTCAGATATATTTCCGCTGCGATTAAAACTTCTATCTCGTTGATGATGCTTGACCTGGGGTTTTGAGCCCTGGAATTTTGTGCGCGTTTGCTCAGTCCTCTTGTTACTCTGGTACAGGCAAATCTGATACGACGAGAACAATGGCGCATTATTTTGCACAAGCTTTATGTGAGCTCGGAAGATCGTGGAGACAATTATGACCAAAATGATGAAACAGCGACTTCGTACGGCGACAACATCCTTGCTTCCTATTCAGATCAACTGCACAACTGTGCTGGTAATAGATCTTTGCTCGCATGAAACACCCGAAGGCTCTGAGTATTACGAAGGCACGCAGCTAACGGTCTGGCAAGTCTGACTTGTATCTGGCTAGATGTGCTTTGTGCAGAGGTTGGCACGCTGGTCACGTTTCAGCATCTCGAAGTGTGTTTTGAAAGAGACTGAATGTCATAGCCCGCGCTGGAATCGTTGATCTAATCCTCTACAGAATCTTTGGTGGTGAGATCGAACAACACGTACTTCTTTTGGTCATCTTGCGTTTGATCTGGAAGCACTCACCTTTTGCACACGGCAGCACAAGCGGGTGATCTGCTGCGGGAACCTTATCATCACACATATTCGTCACCATGAATCAAGAGCAGCTGAGGAGAATGTATGATTAGAACTACTCAACTTATGGTGAAATTGAGGCAAAGGAGCGCGCTGGCACTAGCAAAGGCGCTTCCGGTACAAGAGCAATACGACAAGATCGTTTGAAATCCTTCGACCTGGGACTGGAAGACGGCATCGTCAAAGCCGTCATCTCGCGCGCATCACCTAGTTCCCTTATCACCAACGTGCCAACTTCTCACAGATGTTCCACACCCCAAACCAGGTACACCTACTTTTCCTCATCCTCTCCGCCCTTGTAAAGCGCCATGAAGCCCTCTCCAAACGGGGTCCTCTTCTTCGGAACCTTCGTCTTGGTCGGATCTTTCCACTTTGGACTCAAGCCCAGCATCGTCCTCAGCTCGGGTGCCGCGAACTGCAGAGCCGGATCCATATCGCGGTTGAAGAGGTGCTTGCGCCATGCATTGTGGAAGTTGAAAATGTGTACAGCGGGATCGCGGGGGATGAGTGAGGAACCCTTCCTGAGGATGGCCGAGCGGTCGGCTTGCTGAGCTCGCAATTGAGACATCGGGATTGTGGTGACCTTGTCGAACGGGATGATTGGCTTGGTGTTCTTCTTCCTGGGACTTTTGGGGGTGGACGATGGCGGAGGTGGAGGAGATGGATGCGACTCGTATTCGTCGTAATGAAATGGCGATAGCGGCCGAGCCGGGGGCAGGCGTACGGGAGATTGAGCGACCGTGGGTTGTTGCGCCTGTTTCGCCGTCTTAGAGGGCTTCTTGACACCGGCTTTGTCGCGTTGCGCCGAAGAGAAGATGGGCATTTCGGTAGCCGTGGGGAGGACGCTCTTCTTGCGCGGCGCCATGATGAGAGCGGTAGCTCCAATGGAGCGCTTGGAAGACTGAAATCTTCTCTTTTTATATCTTGTGAGCGCGGTGAGTAGTTCAATCGGATATGGAGCGTCGAGTTTGTTTTGCACGCGTACTCCCGTTTGCTAGTGTCTTGGCGCTGTGTGAGCGTGTTTGTCCATCGGTGGATGAGACAGTCTGACTACTGACATTCCTCATGCTGTGAGACAAAGCCCTTCCACGGCGTGCGCCCGCTGTGGCATATGAACGTGCATGTGGGCCGTGATGGGTGGCGTCTGCATGAGATGGACTCACTGGGTTCATCCGCAGAGACAGTAGATACTGCGGTCAAGTCTTGAAGTTGACAGGCGGTAAGAAGCACTCGAGAGCGCTGCAGTTCCGCACTCTGCATCATGTAGATCGGTAGTGCGACTCAGCACACTGGAGAGACTGCGATGAGCGTGCATGAGGTAGTCAAGTTCACTTCACCGACATGATCTGTTGACTAATGCGGGGGGTAGAAAAGACAGTGCTACCTCAAAGTTTCGGGCGCGCGCATGATGCAACGGACGCGTCGGTAATCAAGAGATAAGCAGCCGCTTTGTAGGTCAACAGGTGTGTGTAAGGTCGTCGAGAATGCTATCATCGCATGTATATGACTGGACCACGGCTGGATGGCATCCGGCAGCCTGTTGTTCCTGTTGCCCAAGACACATTAACTTGTTGGATGATCAAGATATGAGCTACCGTCCACAGCTACACACACCAGGAGTACCGTGTGACGCGGCTCACGATCTTTGTCTCTCACGGAATTAGCAGTTCCTGTGCGGCCTTCTGCTGTGCTTCTCATTTCGAAAGAAGATTCACTGGATTGGGAATTCATTCTCCTGGTCACGATGCAAATGACCGAGAGGTACCTGATCGCGTAATCGCGTCAAAGCCATATCGCGACGTGACTCCAAAGAGTCCACTGAGGCCTGTCGATCCGCGTGTCTGACTTGGGAACCATGGTCGTGTCCTCAAGCCGATATACTCCTGGGCTGTACGTGCGCTATACGTACAGCCGGTGGTTGCTCGATGTCAACCAAGAGTTTCCGGTCTTCCTTTTGATGTCGTATTCAGAGTAAAGTATTTGGTTGTTGTGTCCCGGCAAAAGATGCCCAGCAAGTATGCACTCTCAGCAGGGATCACAACAAAGATGTTCGGTATCTGACCATGACCATACGGCGTTTCTTGCGAATTGCGTGTTGCGGGTGACTGCGGTATGTGATATGACCCTGCATTGCGGGGTCGGCAGGGAGAAGCGCTATCATTCCCAGATTAGTCCAATAGATCTGAGGTAGCGATGTTCGGAAGAGCAACTGCCAGTTTTACGGAGCGGGTTGAGCTAGCCTGCCGAGAGGGGAGTCGGCAAATGCAGCCGCGGGTCCTAGGTACTTCGGGGGCGGCGAGAATGACATGTGCGGTGGCCAGACAAGCCCGTCGCTCAGTGACGGCATTTCAATCTTCCAATACCCGTTCTCGAGAATGGCATCTTGTCGGATTGGAAGCTGAATTGGAAGGAGATTGATCGTGACGCGTCGTATCATTTGTTTGAGTAGGCTGGGCAGCAGTCACCGGACGGGCGCCACGCCATACACTGTCGAAGAGAAAAGAGAAGATGAAGCTTTGTGTAAGTGCACGCTATTGCGATAAGCGCACTGCGACTATGAGCTGCATAATTAATGCGTGCAGACTAACATACTGAATGCAATAACCACATGGTGGAGGAACCATCCGCTCCCTTGCCCCAACGAGGTTCTTGACGTGATGGCATGAACGGTGCCTCCAGTGGCATTTGCCTTTGACTCCGCATCAACGTAATAATCGTGGCTTGGCATTCTTGGGGGAAATAAAAGGCTTCCTGGGAAAGCTCAGTACTCTCGTGGGTGGACAGCCGTGGTCTCGAAATGGTAGACGGCGGAGGGCAGTGGTGGGGGTGGGGTTGCGTGCGTCACTGGAAGCATGCCGAATGCATGTGTCGCACCGAAGTTTTGCCGGCCCTTCCGTCTTTCAGTGACGTTAGCGACCCTACTACTCTCCGACCGCTACTACTGCAAACATCTAATCCAAGGCCCACAAGTTCAGCAACATCTACAAGCATGTCTACCACCGCCAAATTCCACGGATGGCGAGTACGACTCGTCAGAACATCCCAGCCATAGCCACCACGCAGGACTGGCAGCTCCCCGCTCACGCCACACGGCTCCCAAGTGTGACCCTCTGCCTCGAGCTGGGTAAAGAGACCGCCAACGGCTATTCTCCTAATAAGTCACAGGCGTATAGAGAGATGTGATGAACGAAACATGTCGAAACGCGAGTCTATTCTCATATCGCGATTTCGCATGGTGGCGATTCCGACTGCTCTATGCAAACAGTACCTACCGAGGAGTTCTTTTTGAACCCCTGATATGCAAGGCGAGCAGAGTGCTTTCTCTGACGCCCTAGTGGCGGTTATTGTCGAACTTATAAAAGATGAAGTTGTTGGGCAGAGCCTTCTGGTCTGGGCACCGGGATCGTATCGATCGCTGTTTGCGCTTGGCTCTCTTGTCTGGTAATGGTATTCGGTCCCGTACCCCTCCTCACTCGCCTCATTCGCTGTTTGCTGGCCGACTCGCCTGAGGGATCAAAAGAGATTACGGAGTGGCCCCTCCAGCCTCCGGACAAAGTATCGAGGTGAATGCCAGCGATTCATGACTGTGACTCCACGATGATGGCAAGCCAAGGTTCCATAGCTTCAGCAGTTGATAGAGTTCTTCCCGATCGATACGATTAGGCGCTTGGCCGCTAGGGTCGGTGGGCCCAGCGCTAGCCTAGTCCCATAGGTGAGGCATCGCGACTGTACTGACACCGTCGCCTTAAACGACATCGCGCAATCTCGGCTCCACGGTTCAGTTCTCAGACTACCTATCATAGCACATAAGAGAAAGCGAGACTCCACCTCTGCGTCTGAGTCTTGCAACCCACCTCAGAACGCAAAGGTCCTCTCCAAAACAACCCATCACTTACCCAAGCCAATATGAGACTTCTCCAAGACTCCTCTGGCCTGTCAACAAAGACTGAATTGGTATCATTGTCGTCGACGAGCCAGTCCACCAACGTCGACGCTATCCAACGAGCCTACCGTCGTCGCAGCCTTGAGCTGGACATCCCCGATGATCACCGCCCACCCGAGCTACAAGCGCACCTAAAGAGTCTTGACGAAGTCATACAGTCTCAAAACAAAAAGACTCAACTTATCAGCACCCAGGCCAGGGAACTTGTCAAAGACATGCGCGTCCGTTATGTGTGGACAAACGAGGCCGAGATGCTACGCCGCCGCTTTCGACACCTAAAATCGCCGGAACCTGAGCCTGCCGAGGGCCATAGAACATTAGGGTTCCGATCGGATTTCTACTTAGTACCCTCTTCACCCCGCCCCTGTTGAAGGAGGAATACGAGCACTTGCCGAGCGCTATTCCGCAGGCTGAGCCGCACGCGGCTTGAGGATATTATGTGTCTGCTTATGCCATAGTCAATGAGTTTGTTCTGTGTACCGATTCGGATGGATTTTGAATGAAGAAGAGGCAAGTCCCTCTTCATGCGGACGTTCTACGACGGTGCTAACCCTCATAGGACCAAGAAACACATCAGTCCTAGCGGAAAAAGTCCTTATCTCACGGTACTTACATGCCCAATAAGCTAGCAGAGCGCGCGCTCGACGGCGCCGTCATGGTCAGTTACCTGCGTCAATTGCATAATCGAGCCGCCTTCGCAAACGACGCCGAGTATCTTGTTCACACCAGCCATATCACCATGACAGTCGTGTCAAACCGCTATAATCTGTTCATCGACTGGTTCTCAGAATTGAACAAACGCTACAACGTGAGTTGCTGGGCCTCGGGAATATTGAACACTAAGTTGGTATATGTCGAACATCTGATGAAGATTCGCAACTTGCAGGCTTGGGCTATGGGCGAGCGACTGCAAGGCATTAAGATGAGTTTAGGACCTGAAGGTACTATAGAGTCTGAGCCTTTGGTGGGTCTGCGCGGTAGTCGGCGGTCAGGTTCACAGACTGGCGGGTTACGGCGTCCGGTGACGCGAAGCTAGCAAGGTTAGTAGAAATAATTCTTTGAGCCTTAGACTGTGGAGGAAACTTCTGTACAGAGAAGACTCTGGCTTTGGTCGTGTGAGTTACATGTGGGTGTATGGGAGGTTGGGCAGGCGTTGTGCGTTCAGGAATGTCTGTCGGGAATGTATGCCCGAATTCTATCCCGTAGAACCAGAACAACCTGCACATTGATAAATTGAGGTCAGTATGGGCTGTGTTAGGTATAGTAGCCCCGGGGTAGTAGTCATGTGTTCCATCTCGCTACTTGAGGCTATAGACTGAATCCGCCCATTAAATAATGGAAGGGATGAGAAAGAGGTGAAAGAGGTGGAGGCTATGAAAACCAATTCGAGCGAGGTTCAAAAGCGGAAGGGGTCCTTTGCCAGAGCGCGGAGACCGCTCTAAGACGCTGCTGACTTACTTCTTGCTCCCACTTCGCCCTTTGGCGAAGACAGCTGCGTGCGGAGCTGAAGCGGAGGACTCCCAATGGGGTTAGCGCGTCCACGCTTGCCAGTGATGGCCCAGGTGAGCCCGACCCTGAAAACCAACCATGAGGAGATGTAATGAGAATAGAAACTTGGGAGCCGCGCCTTCGGTATCACTCATTTGGCACGTTCAGCATACTCAATTTACGGCATCGAAGTGTTCAACGTGCGACGGCTTTGTTGTGCTATTCCACCCTCCAGTGCGCAGTGTTACGGCACTACGAAGTTCGCAGCCCATTTGCAGCCGGGGCAGTCTTTACTTTCTGTTGCCCGGTAAGTGATGCGCATGTCACATGGTTCAATGTATGCTGACAGCCCTTCGTGATAATAGACACCCCGATATCATCCGTCCAGCCCGAACCCAAAGACATGCCCACGTGCCACGAGGATGCCCAACCCAGCGAAGCGAAGCGGATGTCTGTAAGTACGGACTTGTGCTCGACCGTGTACCCTTCTCGCGACTGACAAAAGATACCACGTTCATCCAGGGCAGAGCGGCAGTGGCTTCACGCGGACTGGACAAGGCGAGCGCGGACCGCAGCGCCTGAGGCCGTTCTCAAAGAGGGTCGAGCAACCAGACTGAGATTATTTGCACCTAGCATATGGCGTCCCTTGCGCACGATACTTTTGCGGACATCTTTCTTCATCGCGACGACACGAAAGCGGTAGAGACAACAGCAGGCGGATACATGGCCTGGGGTCGTGGGAACTAGAACAGCAGCATCCGGCAGACAGTTTTAGATGAGATAGCTAATGTTTTCTTTGCTAACTTTGCAAGGCATGTATATGGACATATGACGTGGAGCTGGTCGGGCTATTGGAGATAGTGATCGTCGACGGAGGACGGCGTCTGAACAGCTCGATTTGCCTGACTGCAGCAGCCAGAATGTGCTCAGGTCTAGTCAAAGACGCGACGGCTGCATCGCTCGATCATCGGCCTAGATGCTGCGTGCTGGATCTTGCCGCGCTTTCCTGCTTTGGTCGAAATGTGATCATTTTCTCACGATGCAGACGTCAATGGAAGGCGCACGGCAGCTGGCGAAGTGTACCTGCAGCTGCGCCCGCCCACTCATGTCGCGGTCCGTGCCGGGCCGCGTTGGAGGAACGTCACGCCAGGCCCCGCCCTCAGCGAGCCACCCTCAGTAGCCGCCCTCATCATCGCCCATCACGCCTTTCCTACCGATCCACCTCGAAGCACCCAAACAAGCGAAAAGTCCATTGCCACAGCCGTCAATGCGCATTAAATCGCCGCTTGTTGCTAGCCATACGTATCGCTCACAAACATGGCGTCATGGTACCCAGCAAGGCGGTTAGCATGACCTACCATGGCCCACCCGCTCCTCTCACGCGACATGTTCAACCCTCCTTCCCCACACGCGTACGCGCAGCCTCGTCCATCCGGTCGCGTGACCTGAGACGATTGTGACGGCCAGGACCACCCACCCAATATACCGACCGCACACCCATGCGACCTAGAACGTCGCCTACAACGTATGGTATCGCGCTCATTAGATCGACATACATCCCATAGCACTTGGCTACCCTAGCGGACACGCCGTCGCTAGCACCATCGCGATGCCAGACCCATAGCGACAACACGCGCAACCGATACCGCGCCTCTGCGTTGCTCATACGCCAATGTGCGAGTACGCTCACATGCTCTTTTGCATCACCGCAGCCTTCACCCACTCGGTGCTTCTGCCATAGCCAACTCTCGACTGCCGCGCGCGACGAACACCATATCAAGGCTGTTCTTGTCTCCTCGGGTCTCGCATCTCTCTCTGGGCTGGACAAGGTGCGCACTTAGGAGCTGGGTACTGCAACGAATGCAACGGCCACATGGCGGGCATGCCGACCCGCCGACCCATTCCGTCGCCCAACAACGGGCTATGCGCCGGGCCTTGGTACCGGACCGCCGCCTTACCGACGACTCGCAGCCGGTGGAGGTATAACCGAGGGAGCTGCAAGATGGCGCAGTCAAGACACAGTCGCATGCGGTCATTGTGCCGACCCGGCTGTCATCTGCGCATCGTCAGCAAAGGCTGTCCTGCCGCAACTTTCACTACAAGACGTGCGGCTCAGGGTACGCCCTCAGCACGACCTCCCAACGGGCTGACGCAGAGTTGCGGCGTTTGTGAGGGCTGCCAGTGCAGATGCTTGTGGTTGTTTCGACGGCATAGGAACGAATCCAAGGCTTGGGCAATGCAATGTGAAGCAGGCTAAGGACGAAGCACAGTGGGCTGGTTCATGATGACAGGTAAGGATTTTACATGGCATCCAATCCCTGTTTTCGTCGCTAACATCTCATCAGGGAAGAAGTCACGCCGCCGAATCGAACCTCATCGACGAGTCTTTCTTACCGACACACATCTTGCCCAATCCGTCGCATGATCACAATACAATAGCACAATCCTTGCAGACCAGCACGACCACGCCCAGCCCAACTTCCATGCATACAACTCGGAGGCCAACATGATAGGCGCAAATCTTTTTGGGGAAGCAGAGTGTGGATAGCTCATCGGAGATCCGGGGGAGCATACTAGGCCTGGAGAGCGGCCCTTCGGCTTGACAAATCTGGTGTCATCCTCACACAGTGCTCTTGAATGACGCCGAGACAGGCTGCCATGGCGCGCAGTCCTCTCTTCGTCGTCTCGCAACACTGTTCAAAGACAACCGCCACGATCTAGTGCTTTTGGTAGACTGTGATCCTTTCTTGTCACGCTCTGGGTTTACGTACACGGTCTACTACCGGGGACAACGTGTCTGGACAATGCGCACTCACACATACACCAAAGCCCGATGCCGCCACCTCCATGAGGAACTCATGATGGATGCAGTTGCCAAACAAAAGGTAACAAAGAGATATCGGGGCGGAAGGCTTCCAAAGAAACGTCTTAGCATTCGCATTTGGAACCCTTGCCTGATGAACAACGGGGCGTAGCCTGACAACCGTTCAGAAATGCCTATGCAGCTGGGAAGAATGTAGACTTCCCATTGATGATGACCTGTCTCGGAGGCCTTCTAAGGACGGCATCGTCGCGATGAAAGGAGTGTTGGAAGTCTTTGTTGCTCCCGAGTCCGTACTACCCGAGTACGCAGTCTTTTTGTACCAGATCTCCGCCACTCAATCTAGCAGAGAAGTTACTTTGCTTCGATATCGCTCCGTCGTGGTCACGCAAGTTAAATTGATCTTTTCATGACCAACACGATGTTCTGACAGAACCCCAGATCTTGCTACGATTCGCATCAGTCGGAATCTAGCTCATTCTCCCTCTCTCCATGGCGATTCCTCTGTCAGATCTCCACGTCGGTTCGGAGTTCGTGTCTCCACCGATCCAGAACGCAAATTGCAGGCCCAGCACCACAAGCGTATCGAGCATTCACGATGATGGAAACAATACTCTTCAATTTCCCAGGTACAGAAAGGCACTTAGTATCCCGCTCGACGCACACCAGCTGGCCTACCTTGACAGAAACCCTTTGCCAACACTGCCTCTACTAGCAAAAGTTCGTCATTGTTGCACACGGTTCACCGATAAGCTCCCCAATCACATACCACCGCAACTTCCCAGTAGTGTCTGGCACGTCGGAACAGAGAGTCTTCGCATTCCCGGTGTAGTTGTAGCGTTTGTTGGTGGTGTGGCAATGAAGGGAGCTCGATGGCTTATCTGGAGTAAGCTCATCACTCCCCAGATTTCTCGCCCTGAATACCAAGTCCCAGCATTGCTAACTATTTTCTAGACCGACCATTCGTTAAGGCGATTGTATCTTGGACTATTCTATTATTGCTGGGCTCCTTTTCCTCTTCACTCGATGCCGGCAACCTCACTACACCGACTAGAAATGACGCTACTGGCCCTTTGTCCGGCTGGACGTCAGCTTGCCCCCCGACCTTTCTTCATTCTGATCCAGACCTCATACTCGGCGGCTATTCACGCGTCTATCCCGACCTTCAACAGCCCTGGAAAGACGCGTACGAGGGGTGGAACCATTTCAGGAAGTGTTGGGCTGGTCCAAGACCCTACAACCACCCAAACTCGAGCAGTCTGTTAGCCCTAGGTAGCCAGCAGCTAAGTGTAAATTCCTCACCCTGTATGATTCTGCACATGCATTGCTGACTGGATTAGGAATTCCAGATTAGATCCTAGATCTTCGAGCGTGGGCGATATGCGTGGGACATACTCAGTTAATGCCACGACTTTCCCTGCTCTGCCTAGTATGGGAGAACAATTGATTTACGACCACTTGCCTCCGCCTCTTGGGAGCCGCTTCGATATGAACCTCCCGACGACAACCTCGCTATGATCAACAGGAACCGTACATGTCCTCCGTGCCGATTGCGGGACTATCTTTCCAATGTCTTCTTAACTTCTGGCTTCGATCTCGCATCGCTACCTGCTTCATCAGAGGAACTTGAGACCTGGTGCCCCTGTAGCTTTGCTCTGGCGTACAGAACGACGCTTCATTTCCTCGCCAATCTACCGTTCCCGTATATCCACCCGTTCTACTTATCGCACCACTCAACCCTCAACAAGCGCAGTGACATTTTGTCGATTTTGATCCGGTCCTGGAACCGGCTGAACAAGATCTGGAAAGGAGGACGCATGCCAAGCCAACAAGAATTTGTAAAATCTTATGCGGAGGGTTGGTGGAGTTACGAACTGAGCAAGACGCATTGCAGCGGGAAGGAATGTCCCTTTCTTGATATTCACGAGGTGAATGCTGCGAGAGGCTTACGTTCTCGCGGTGAACTCTGTGTTCCGTACTGGGCTCGATCTAATGTGGAAGACCAGGAATGGAATCAGGAGAGTTGGGCGCGAGGTTGGCGGTCTAACGACGGCTCTTCGACAGACTCCCGTCGAATGTCCAGTGAGGCTCGAGAGTGACGACCTAGATGAGTTCCTGGAAGACAGGATACCCAGAATGTAGTCCGCTGTTGCGACCCCGTCCGCGAACAATTCGCGACTGGACCATTCGTGACAGCGCGATAACGCGATTCTCGTGCTCGAAACCCACAGCTTACAGAGTACATGCAAGAAGTTGGAGTATCTCATTATTGTTTAATGGGAAGGTCATGCTATGTCTCATGATGTCGAGTAATTTTTTCGATACGATGACCTTCCTCTACCAAATACCCTCATGCCGGACCATGACTTGCAAGACTTCATGCCACACACGAAGACCATCGAAACCCTTCTCCGCTTCCCGCTCAGCCCCTTATGCGATGATTTTCCACGGGCCTCCAAGACAACAAAATACTTGCCATTGTGCAAGCGAAGGTGTCGCAAGGCGCTAAGAAAGAGCGGCTGCCGTCTTCCTGCCCCTTGACGACCTCATATCACCTTGCTGTCAGCTTCAGTCTCGTCAGTTCCACGCTCGCCAATTGTATGACTGTCCCGACGAGCTGGTGCACATAGCTACAGGGCAGAGCAAACATCAACCCAGGAAGGGGAGAGCCACGCAAGCGCATGCGAGGTCGTATGCCGTGCGCATTGAACGCGTTCACATCGAAGACTACAAACTTAGGCGGCTTGATCAGACTCATTACTTGGAGATTGGGCTTTGAGAGTGTTGTAGAGTTTGCACCTGGATAGACTTCAAGAAGAGCAATTTTGGCACAATCTTCCCTACGGCCACGCTTACTTAAAACTTCGTACAACCGTACAAACACAGATGCCATACGAGAAGTCGCAGAACAGAGTTGTGCCTGTGCGCGGATGCTCGGCAGAATTGCACGCACTACGTCGACGCACAACCCAACATTAGCCGCAACAGTCCCGGATTTCTCGGGTCATTTCGTATTCGGCAATACCGCGGTGGTAAGATGTCAGACCAAGCTTCCCCATCAAGCTCGACAAATGCTATTAATACAGCGATCGTCATTTCAATCCCCAGGAACGACGTCACATGCTCGCAATCGGGTCACCAAGGCAGCTAGTCGCGCCATGTAGCGGTCGACAAGCGTGGCGTGGCCGTTAATGTGAAGAGCTCGAGGTGCCTGCGATATATTCGTTCCTACAAGTCATCCCTTCTGATCCATCGACATTCAACAACATCCGGACTCTTCCACCTCACGTTCGTTCACGAATCTCTCTCCTGCCAACCGTCACCATGAAGCTCTCTGCTATCGCATCAGTCTTTGCTGTCGCCGTAGCCGGTGCCCCAACTGATGTGACACCCCGATACGACGTCACCGATTTCATTGCATACTGTTCTACAGACGGTGGCTCATGCTAGTATGTTCTTTCCCCCCCTCTCTATCATGACCCAGCTAACGCGTGCATAGCTATGACTTCGCCGTCGTTCAACATGCCAACGGCGAGACCATCCCCACCCAGTGCAACACAGCGGCCGACAGCGACGATGGCGCCCTCCCCGGCGTCTCTGACGGCAAATGCAACTCTTCGCGCACTTTTGCCGTCATCAGGAACGAGGACGGCAGCCTCAACTTCTCCGTCACTCAGCAGATTACGCCCATTTCTTACACGACTGGCAACCACACTATCCCCGCTGATCAGATCGAGAAGAAGGATGGCGCGGAGACTTACGTTGGGCCGAAGAGCTTCGGCCTCTACAGCTCTTAGAGATGTCACGAGGGAATATTTTAGCAATGCTTATGTATATCAATAGACTTGTACAGCGTGTTCTCTCTCTGCAAGCTGTGATACTATATGAGTCTAGTTGCTCGAAAGGAAAGATGTCGTGATGTCGCGATAGCCTTGTTCGACCAGATACCGAATTCTGAACCTCGGTGAAGAGGTTCTAGCCGCTCGCTCTTACTGCATGCTCATCTTTTAAACCTCTACGATCACGAGACCGGGTGCATCTGATTCAGCAGTCGCTGTTAGTGGTAAGTTAGTTCATTCGGTTAAGGACAGAGCCAACAAGATTGCTAAAGCAGGTTTCATAGTTAGCGGCGCATTATGCACATATAGATATCAGGTAGCTACAGCAACGTCCGTTATGTAAGAACTGCCGCAAATCCAGTAAAGAGAGGTATCGTGATGCTGGGACCATAGGGACTAACATGTGCGACTAATTGCGCAGCATAGAAATGCATGCCTTGTATCATAGCGCAGAGACAGGCTCGACTGCCAACGACGAGAGGGGGGTAACGCGCGCCGGCGCGCAGAGTCGGTGTAGGTAGACTAGCGTGCTTCATCACCACCTCCATAATGCCTCCAGGAAACAGAGAGCCAAGCCCGGCAATTGCGACGGGTTGTCGGTGTTCACCATGAAACAGTCTAGTTATCTAACGACGCACGAGACGTATAGGTAGAGAAGAGAGAAAGGTATAGATGCGAGATTCGAGACGAGAGCTTTAGTGTAAGCTGTAGTTGTATACCGCGCTTTGGAGAGATAAAGAACTTGCAAGAAGCGCTTCGGAAGATCGGTAGCGTCGTTGAAAAGAAGGACGGGCGCGCTTGGAAAGGAAACGCTTTCGTAATGCGACAATCTGGGTTCGACACGTTTGATAAGACGCGCGTCCATTGTAGTAGACCATAGAGACGCAAACAACCTTGCATATCGAACACTGAAGAGGAGGATTTCCAGGAGGACAATAAAGTAAGCAAATCAAGTACAACCTAAGGTCACACTTGCGCGAAGAACGATGCATCTTTTGCTTTCAACTTCTCCGATGGCGTGGAGTCACCGTGTTGGCCGAGCGATGTGTAGTCCCGGATATTTAGAGCAGCATATGCGGCCACTGGAAGCACGTTAAGAGATAGTGGTGGAAGGAATAAACGCCGCAAACTGTAATAAGTGTCCATGTCAGAAGGCGATGCCGTGTCTAGGCCCGAAAGCATCACTATCTAAACAAGACCTAGCACTAGGCGCTCTCTCCATTTCACCACCCGGAGCCAATTGCGACCTTCGCCACAGTCAGGCCTTCTGAGACGTGGTTCTCAACCTGATCAGATGACAGTCTGAAGTGTTTGCCTGAGCTAGAGCGAGGTTTCGGAGCGCGACATCATGGCCGAAAACAACACCAGGATGCGAAGACTCACCGGGCTGCGCGGCCATGAGAAGCTCCTGATCTTGGTGGGTGCGACATCGTATCCGGGTCATCGCGCATGCCCAGATGTGTGCGACAAGCATTACCTCGGCCGTTCGTTCAATCACCAGTCTAATTTATTGGTAGATGAGGCATTGAGTTCTTCCGCGATGTCGCTTTCCCAGATCTCATATACTCTTTCCAGCTACATCGTAACAGCTGCTGGCGTGATCATGTGTGGTGGTTGGGAGAAGACCTCCTGCTTTGACGCCGGCAGCGGACAGAATGTAGAGCGGGCTTTGGGGCTCGATCCGCTTTTGTGTGCAACGTGCGATAAGGCGGACTATACGATGCGACACAAGTCGTCTAGGTCGGCCACGCAAGCTGGAACGATCTGATGATGTTCGTTGTGGTCTCTTGCTCCAGCCGATGCGGGGGGCTAACCAGATACGTCGCGCCTGCGACAGAGCCAACGTCGCGCTGCTCCTTCGGTCTGAACAGTTGTTTCAACATTCATTCTGCCTTCCGTTTCTGGCGGCATAAACGGCGATGCTGACGGATGTGCCCTGATCGCACGAGTATTCACGCTATCGCAATCATACCGTGTACTAAAGCCTAACGTTGATGACCAGCTCGAGCTAGGACTAGACAGCAGTCCGAGTTGAACGCGCACTCTATCTCATCATCCCTGATCGCACGATTGTTAGAGTATGAAGGCCTCGACATCGTTTCAAGAGCCTGCTAATGTCTGCCATGATGTGGAACCAGTGAAGTCTTTGAGAATATTGGTACGCAAAGCGAGATCTACGATTCCAGCGTTCGGAAATCGGTCCCTGCGAACCTATCAAGTAGCTGGGTAAAAGGGTGAAGTCTGAGTCCGAAGAAAGCTGACGAAGATGCTGTTGATTTGGAGAGCGCGGGGCTGCACAGGAGTCAAAAAGCCCCAGTCACCTGCGACTATGCGACCTTGCCAGGCATGTGTTGTATGGTGAGACAGGAAACAATGTCGGGGGCTGCATAGCACTGACATCACAAGCAACAGATGGCGATCCATCATGTAGTGAACACCTTCATGATGCTTAGTCTTGACTCGTCGACATACGATTGCGGTGGCCTTTCCCATCTCTCAACTTCATGAGTGAAGCAGAGGCTATCTTCACGAACTCCTCAAGCCCGTCGCAAAAGTCGTCGCGAACTTCACCGCTTTTGATGCCCACTTCTTCCACGGCAGTTTCGACAATCTCCTCAGTCTGCTCCTTGAACTTGCACAGCTTGTCGTCAACCACTTCACCAAGCTCTCGTATGCAGTCCTCCTTGATTGTGTCGACATCAAGCTTGTGGTCGGCAACCACGTCTTCAAACTCTCCTTCAGCTTGGTTGCGGAGGCTGTACGCTTGGTCATTGGCATCGGCGAAGATCGAAGTCAAGTGATCCTTGGCCAGAACTTCCAGGCGGTCGGCTATGAGTGTGCCGAGGGAAGGCGAGGATTGGGGCGTACAGCTGGCTCTAGGGGGAGGCGACGAAGACGGTGATCCCCTGGGAGCAAGGGATCTATGGAGGACATCCGGCAATATGCTCCTGAGAATGTTGGGCAACATGCTTTCGACAATGGCTGGCAGCTGAGCCGCGACGGCCTTGTTGACGACGTCTTGGAAGGCGAGCTGGGCACTGGCGTGTAGAGATGGGTGTGCACTCGTAAGTTCTGCTTCCTCCTTCTCGAATGGCGAATGATGGGATGTGCCCGGTGGACAAGGTGAGGATGTCGCGACTTCTGTGGGCGACCCATGATCGTAGTGCAGACGTTTATGAGGCGGCGAAGCGGGCTGCGAGGGTGGTGTAACTATCTTGCGTATGAGTAATTGTCGAGGAGGTGATTGTGGCACGAGGTAACCTACCACGCCTGGGTCGCTTTTGTGATGCACCTGCGTCTACCGCGTTTGTGTACGAAGGTGGTGGTTGATGGTCTTCCTCAACGGTAGAGAAGATTGCCCAATCCGCGTATCTACATGCATCGGCACTCTCAGAGACCCCCGAAAACGCTCCCAATTCTCTGAACAGGCGTTCTAGAGGAAGACGATTGTTGGCGTGCACCCAATTGTAGTCAAAGGTGATATCGATTGCTGTAGCTTTCGCGAGGGCAGCCAGGCGGTGGAAAGGGGCCTCATAACCGCTCTTCGATGTGAAGGTAGCGGTTGAAGGAGGGCACCTGATCTTGCATGGCTTCGCGAGCGTTAGAGCCAATGCTCTTATTTGGGGATTTCCGGCGCGTGCGATGGAGGTCAACTGGTCGTGGGAAAGGGACGTGGTAGCATCGCTGAGCGTAGTTGCGTCGCGCATCAGGTTGTCAGCATCATAGATCAAAGTAAACGTTTGCTCATCATCGAAACCATTAATGAAAGTCGTGCATTGTAAATGGAAGCTAAGCTGCAATGGCTCCTCGTTGTACTTCACGACCAAGACACATGGTGACTGTGCAGCAGGGTCCGATCTCACGCTTGCCAACACGGGCACACCCTTCTTGGAGACAAGCCAGCGGACCATGGTGTAGAAGTATCACTCACAAGTGATATCCCCCTTGCGATGAAGCAAGCGCAAGGGAAACCCACCCGCCCGGGCTTTTGACGCGTTGTGCGCGGAGAGCAGCCCTGACTCGTCGTGTCCAGCTCGGCGAATGGTGCTGGGTGGAACGGAAGCGCGGTGTCGGCTCGTGAACTGCTGTCCCCGTCGTGTCCGCACAGCCTGCGACTGCTTGAGAACCGCCCCTCTGACGCGTGAGTCGCCGACGCGTGGGCTGTAGGCCGACAACGCCGCGCGCACGTCAAAGGTCCCGGGGGATGGCGGACTGAGGCAAGGCGACAGGCAGGCGAAGAGGACCGGGGGCCAGGAGCTGACGAGAGACGGTGGCTGCGGTTGACGACGGCTAGCAGGTGAGGTTGAGATGGTTTGTGACGATGGCGGTGATGGTAGTGGGAGTGGAGGTCGCGCTCCAAGCGTGTCGGTTGCGAGCGGTGCAGCTTCCGGGGTCGGACTTTCTATTTCCCCGTGTGGACGCTAGGCCTGTTCGACTAGCGTGACGACCCCCGCTGTCATTCGATGCTTAGTCACACATCAAGCCGGAGCTTTTCGCTTATGCCCTCCGCTCCCACGCAGGCCTCGCCATCCCTAACCAACATCAACGGCAATGATGCTTTTTACACGCTCAGCGCCCTCTAACATCACTTAGTGACACGACGCGATATGAATCGTACCAATAGGATACACATCAACACATTTGCGGCCACGCGTCGCTTGTAGTGCGCGAGAGGCAGCTCTGATCCCAAGTGCAGTTCCCAGCACGTCGGCGCATATGACAGCACGCTCGCGCGAAGGAGAACGGGCCACCTTTCGTTCCATGACGGCTGGCGCGGTATGGTGGGGAAAGTCACAACATTCTCTGTCTCTCGCGCTCGAGGCCGAGGGGTCTTTTCGCGAGGGAACCTTGGTTGTGTACATTTGGGAAAGTCACAACATTCGGACGCGCAGGAAGGACAAATGAATACTGTCTGTAACCATGATCAGATATGCTTTCTGGATCTACTGGACGAAGAGCTACAGAGCTAGCTTGAAGCTGGTGTTTGGAAGCGTTCCTGTCGCAAAACGGTCATGAGTTATATGTCCACCCACCAGCTCTGTGGTTGCGGAGAGTCGTCATGGATGTGATCTGAATCTTCGGCTCGACATGATGATGCGACGGGAATGAGACTTGCGTCCTTCTAGCGCTTCCGAGACCAAGCATCGGTCTGGCTCCAAGGCACACCCCTTCTCCACTGTATGTGCCTTCGGTTCAAGCACGAACGACAGCAGGAAGAGGACGCACGGCATCATGGGCTGTGATGCAAGACGGCATTCCATTACCGCTGACACCTCGGCACCGTTCTCAGGTCTCCTCAGCGTCGACAATAGTTATATGCTCCTCAAACATTATCATTAAAGAATAATCGGATACGCACATGTATCTGCTGCCACGCGACACCACTTCCAGCTTCGTCCGGAACATAGTGCATCGTCTCCATCGCGTTCAAGCTGTTTAGTTCTTGCCGCGGTATCTCAACGACGCCACCAATACCTTGACATACATGTCCCCGTCCCACAACAAGCGATTAGATTTGGTTTCTAAATGGTACGCTTCTCTAAGTCCACGGCCTTCGTCTTCGAGATTGCACAGGGAGCACCGGGTTATCTCATTTCAACGACGTAAAGTTAGTTGAGAACATCGTTATCGATGAACTGCGGTCTCGTGATGCTGTAGCACCGGTGGGCTCTAATAACTGTAATCTCTCTTATTAGAGTTGAAGAGTACTTTTGCGAATGTGATGGTGATGGTTTCTTGCTGCTCAAGTCTAACTGTCTGCGTTCTTTCAACACGGTCGAGAGCCGTTTCAGCCTGCTTCTACTCAAAGATATTTGAGGTTCATCAGGATGTTGATGATTGATCGTGCCTGTCACAATAGCGTAAGAGTACGAGCCGGTTACACGCCTCGCACCCGTAAGCATGCAGACCTGCGATCGTGATGCGCCGACTGCAGCAGCGCTATATCGGTTGAATGCAGCCTTTGTCGGTGCCTCAGGAAGACGATAGAATGCATCTTTTGAGGCAATCACCCTCAAACACTATCATCTGTTGTTCCGGCATGAGGCTGACTCTTTTGGGTCGAGCCACGAGTGCGATTTGACCAGATTAAGTCCGCAGTTCCAATCGCCTGTAATTAGTCGCTTCAGAACACAAGATAAGAGAAATTGTAGAGATGCATGTGAATATAGTGTGGTTCTCATGCGTGCTCAGTATGTAGGGTGAGTTTGGAGTGAGATACTTCCAACGATGACACGCGGGATGAGGCTGAACAATGGCAGACTGTAGAGACGAGAGCGGAAGTATAGCGCGACTTTACTACCGCGTTTCAAGCTGCCAGATCTAGGGCTGAAAAGCGTCGCGATTTATGACATGATAGAGGAAGCGATACGTTCAGGTTCGGGGGCTACGTGGAAGTCGTCTTCTTGGCGGCTGAAGCCGGTGGATATGACACGTAGGAAACGGTTATTAGTCAAGCATGCTTGGGTGAGTGAATTGAACAAGAGCTGCGCTGCATAAAGTGTAGCATTGGAGCTCGAAGAAGAAGAAGGAGCAGACAGTGAAAAGATCGTACAAAGATTGGCAAAGTGATGGCATGAGAGTCCCAGAGGTGCTTGGCAGAGGAAGATGAGTACAGTGTCTCGTAAATCAGTGACGTGTTCGAGACCCTCTATACCTAGCGGGCAAGGGAAAAGGCATTGTCAAAACGGTTCTAGAGATCCCTGCACGGTTTACTGTCGCCGAATACCGACTAGAGAAGATAAAAAGTAGCGGTCTTCGCCTGTAGCTTACAGTTCTTTGCGGGGCAGAGTTTGTTTGTTAGCTCGTTCATGACAAAGCACAGTGACATTCTCTCCTTTGTAGAACTGCGGTATGATTCTATCTGACGAGGAGACATATCAAGCGGAATATATGCGATATCTTGTATGTCGCGTTGAGCTTTCGCGCTTTTGCATGTCTATCGAATCACGTTGTAATGATTGCACGATAGTAAAGACTGTGACAAGTTTCGTTCGACTTTGATCGAGTTGCTGCTTATAGAATGTTTAGATCGACCTGAACTACTTTAGTCACTTCTGAAAGCTAACTACAACTAGGTATCAGGAACTAGAATCGTCTTGCATTGACATCGAGCTTATGGCGAGAGGTGAAGAGTCGTTGGACGTTGATGTACCCTTTGCACGTCGCAATTAGACAAATTGATCGCCTGCGCTTGCTGGAAGATATCTAGGTATAGTCAAGTTCCAAGGCTTCGCTGAATGATTCCACAGGTTGGTTCATGATGAATCGGCACATCGCATAAGAATTAGTTGAACTTCAAAGCACCTCTTATATTTCAAGTACAAAACGAGCATTGCAGCACAAACACTAGAGCTGGATGCGAGGAAGAGATTCCGTCCCCAAACAGCATTATTTGATGTGGCGAAGCAGCTTATACGGCTTGATGTAGCATGCGGAGTCACATTTTGAGACCAGTACAGGCTGGAATAGGCGCGTTTACTCACAATTTGGGTCCAACGCCGAGCGTGACGGATTGAGGAGCGGAGATGTCGCCAGCAAGACGTGTGATGGTGCGACATGCCGTCGATTCAACCTGTCCGATCGTGGGATGATATCGCGTCCAGAGGAACAGCGACTTGATAGTGTGGACGCGCGAAAGGAGCTTCAGCGATGCTGGCGGCTCGTCGCGACGTGGGGGCTGCGTCGGAGTTAGGCCTTGTCGAGATTAGCACGTCGATCTCCCGCAGAGCCTCAAAGCATGGGCCACCTGCCTTCATATCTGCAGACGGCATGGAGAACATCGCAAGTTGGATTGATCTTACTTGTATCGACTCGGGAGCGTGACGGCGGTCCTGTCGTGCGATGTAGGAGCGCCCTTACTTGCATGCCTGAGATTGGCCAATATCGCGCTGATCGCGCGCGGAGGACGCCGAGTGTGGCAGGCGTGTGGATGGTGCAGCCGAGCCACAGCAGTCATGACTCAGCGCGGGCAGCCAAGCACTCCTTCCGCGAACGTGTCAGCTGCGACTTGCGCCCACTACAACACGTCAACAGTCACGTTCTCACTCTTGCCGGACCTCGAGCTTACCCTTGGTTGACATCATCAGCCCCGGCTACATCTGCGCTCCGACCAAGGGCCACACGCAAAGCGACCCCCACAAGCTGCCCAAGCGGCACCTGCAGCGCTCGCGCATCGCCTCCAGTAACGCCAAAACCCACAGCCGAACCTTCCTGGCAGCTTCAACCGACCCAACGGCTGTGTGCGCCATGTCACGTTTCACTCGCCAATCTGCAACAACCCCCATGATGCCTGCACCGTCATGAGCAGCGGGCTTCACGTGTGCGTTCATCGAGTGCTCGCTCCAGCGCCTGACTGATGCGTTGCAGTTGTCGTCCGCTCACCAACGCAGCCATCACTCCCAAGCAAGTCATCGCCTACTCGTCCACCGCACGCGCGCATCGAACGCCATCCACACACGAAGGAGCGCCGAGAAAATCGCACAACTCAGGCTCATGGGGGACTACTCGCGCGCAACGCCTCGTGCGCACCTCTCACAACCCTATGGCAATGCGACGAGCTGGAAATGTTCACAGCTACACATGAGCGCAATGAACGGCACTACGATGGCGTCTCATACAGTCTCAAGTCCTACACAACCTCCGCTGGTCGCTTGCACCAGCGCGCACCTCGTCAATCTCTCCCAGGACAAGAGCATGACCGCGAGACATCCAGACAATGATGCGGCGTGAGGGAGGCAAGGCGAGCGCATACAAACGGAGGCGGCTTTCCAAAATCGAGTGCGACAAGGGCGGAGAGGTTGGCCTGATCAGCGTCGGCGAGGCACCAGCTATTGCTGCGGAACCACCACTCCTCGCGACCAGTGGCCGCCTCTCGCACCTTCTACCAGAACCGCTCACGCCCCACCCAACAGTCTGCTCCCTCAAACCATCGATACGAAGTCCGCGCCTCCCGAACCTGCCGAGCCGAACACTCTGAGCGTACAAGAGGGCCACACTGGCGCGAAGCTTCCTACTTGGTGTCACGAGGCTGATCGGTATCGCATTCGTCTTTCTCTGCGGAGTGAATGAACGGGCTGGCATCACAAGTTACTGGTAGCCCACTGACCAGTCCACATACCGCTGGGTCAGACGATGCGATGGTTCTTCGGCTACAACGCGACTGCCAGCACCGCAACGAGCCCATGAGGCGCACTCTTCTCGCCCATTTGCCATGGTCGAACACAAGGCAGCCCTGCCTCGACCAGGTTTTCCAGCTCCGCCACCATCTCCAGCGCGATCGTGTTGCTCTTGACCAAGCCTCACTGCTGTTGCATCCCCTGAGCAGGCTGCTAGGGCTTTCATTCCAAATGGAAGGGCATGTCTTCCCTCGATGACTACCTGAAGCACGACATTCGCCATACGTCTGCCCGACGAGCTTTTCGAAGAGCGGCAGTCGTCGTACGCGCTCGTCGCACAGCGATCTTGTCGGGTTGTGAAGGGCCAGCTGCGGTGCTGCGTGAGACGCACAGCATCTCGCATTATTCCCCATTGCTTCGTCGGATCAATACCCTCGGTGAAGCCGAGCAGTAGCGGTGGTGCATTACCGCATCACGAGGCAGGTGAGAAGAACATCCGTCCGATGAAGTAGCAACGATGCGACGAGTTCCCGGCAAGTCATGGAGCTGGTAAGACACCTGACGTTATCTTGCTTTGTTTCCTATAATTATGATGCGCAAAGCCACGGACGTTCGATTGAAGAGGCAGCGACCAAGGTTGACTCGGACCCGGCGTCTCTGAAATTACATCATTTGAAGGATGCGCCATGATGGCGACGACTTCGAGCAGGCGATCCACGTAAATCCATGCATCGATGCAAGATCTGCCTTGTGCTCATACGAAAAACCCCTACTTTGCTGACCGCCATCTGTTCCGGCACAAAATGTCCGTTTCTTCTCCTGAAAAGAAGCCCACCTTCCGCATTCTTTGGAGTCTCATTCGGGGTAGGGTCAACTTGACCGCTCAACGTACAAGACACTGCTCTTCTCAGGCTTTACTGCCGATGGCGCCGTAGTCAATCTACTTGTCCAATTCACGTGCTGGGTGTTCAATGCTGTCGCTGCATTGCACCTGGCCTGATGCTCGATACTAGGTACCCCCTTTATTGATTGGCCTGTTTAGATCTAGACATCGGGGTAAGGATCGGGAGGTCGAACTTATCTTGCGAAAGGCGTAGGTGATAACCTTGCGAATTCATAGGTGATAGTAGACTATACCACCCGAAATGCGCTACCAATCTTCCCGTTCAACCCTTCAAGCTCCGTTGAAAGGTGATGTGACGTCCGTTCATCCGCCGAGCCGCAAGCGCGAGACGACGGGACTTATGGAGACCACGACACAAGCACGACTGCTACCACCACGCTGTGTGGTCCAACATGAATGAAGAGCATCTATTGTCGCACGTTCAGGCCCAGCGATGGCGATATAAGCATCTTGCCAGACACTTCAGCTGTGTCACCGCATCTATCATCACCGTGGGCTTTGCTAGCATGTTTGTTCAATCTTTGATCGGTAGCACAGAGGTTTGTCACTACTTCAAAGTCAGATCGAGGTAATCAGCGTCACTCCTGTCGCGATCCTGCCCCTCGTATCCAGACAACGTCCTTCGAATGTCGCAACTAAACAACGTCTCCAGCAGGCATTACGAATGTTATTGTATGTCCAACGTCATAACAAGTCGTCAATGCCATCAGCATGGATGAAGATTCCGCGGCTGCCGAAGGTCAGGGTCAAGTTTAGAATATGCCCAGCAGCCTCAATCACATACTGTTCTGCGTTCACCTACTCAATGCTCAGCAAGCGTTCTTGGGCATACCAAGACAGTGCCATCCTCGGTGCATATTCCTTTCTCACTGCGCAATGTTGATAACATCTAATCGCCATGCACTCAGGACGATGGCGCATACATCCACAGGATGAGACAAAACGTACGCAGCACCATCAGACCTCATATCGAAACGCAACGCGCCTATCCACGAAGGGATCGATATAGCCTGCACTCCATAAATGCCTCCATGACTCCGGGTGCGGTTTCTCGTTCCCTTTCTCGAGACCACAGACGCCCTACGACAAAGACTTTCTCGGCTTCTTTCCGCAATCAATTGTTGCTTGCTTTTGTACCCGGCCCGCACATTCTGAAGTCATTATTCATCGGTTGGATGTCCACGTTTTTCATGGAACCTCAACCTTACATTGGTCACCGTTCTGATCCGTATACTGCAGCGAAAAAAACCAATGAACAATTTATTGCGTCGGTCGATGCGAACGACAAAGACCTTAGGACGTGCTTACAGCAGAGACAATCATTCGTCTCAGATCAAGTGCAAGGCTGCGGCCTCAAAAGTTGCTATTCGTATGTTGTGGGTGGTTCGTCCAAGCACACATGCACAGCCGCTATGCAATCGCTTGGATTCAACAATGGAGGGTTTGACTCTCGTCCATCTATCCAACCAGCTACAACGAACTTTGGCCTGGTGCCCGCGCTTCGCATTAGCTAGTATGCCCAATACATTCAACTTGCCAAACCATATGGTATCTTCCTTGGATCTTCTTCATCCCTATCCCTTCAATATAGTAACAGAACACTAAACTCTACCGTATACAAAGCGCAGGTGCGTGGCAAGATCGTCTGTATCGGCTTGCTTTTGGCGATTACTCCTCTTCTAAGGCTGCTATCACAAAGCGCGGAACCGGCGTTCTAGGCCTTGCAATTATAGAGAAGAACAGCGTCATTGTTAGACGCCTGCATTCGGGTCTTAATGCACCGCGAATGAGTCATGAACGCGCCCTCGGCATTGACAGTAGCTTTGTGAGAGAAGCCCGGCGTCGGTTGAGAGAGCGCTGCACAGCTAGCCTCAGACAACTATTGTCATTCACTTTGAACAACGAGGCCCCTCGGGCAGGCGCGACCGCTTGCTTGAAGATTTGCGATACTACGATGCCTTTTTGGGACGCGAAGAAAGGCGCGAGAAGGGGGCTGTATCGCGAGCGGTCCCCAACTACCGAAGACTGCTGGCTACCTCGTGCGATCCGACGACGAACTCCAGATATCATATCTCTCAACTTTCAAACTTAAAGTCGTGAGGCCGAGCAGCTATCACACCAAGTTCTACATAAAGCACGGAAACGAAGCAGTGCGTCTTCACGCATAGAGGCGACTATGCTGCGTGGTAGTTAGCCTACGTTCGTATCCTTGCCGAGGCTTACCTTTCCCGCTGAGATGTTGTCTCCATTTTCTTGGTGTAATTTTGGAAGAACAGTACAAGAGATTAGCCTTTACGACGCCCCCGTTCACATGCATGCTTTCAAGTCTAAGACAGAGGTCAACGGGGTAAAGCACAGCACGGTGCTGTCTTCGAGAAAAGTAGGCAAAGAGCAAGGGAGTGTGAACGGAAACGATTACGAGCGAAGTCAGAGTCGAAATCATCAAGAGAACAAGCATCGTCGAGGTCTAGAAGCACACAGCAAGGACGACAAAGAGCGCCAGTCGCAAAGCTGTGCAACTACTCTTGCAAGACTTACATTCTGCTTCACAAGGTTATGCTCGTGCATAGCGTCGCAGAACCGAGTTTAAAGCTCGTAGCGCACTCAACCACGAAGGCGCACGCCAACGAGTCTCTACTTTAATCGATGCCTCCCTTCATGCTCATACTGTAATCATTCCGTCCTGTTAGCAGAATCTTATCGCGTAATCTCGCGATCGAAACAGCAACGCCCGAGCAGACCAAGATGAACGGAGCATGAAAGGGACTCAACGGATCGTAAGAGAGGACATGTCTTCAGAAGTACGCGTATCGCAAGAGCGACAACCTGTTCCGGTAGAAGTCACCCTCGCAACTGGACAACAAGAGCAGCAGATGAAGCCAATTAGGGCGATAATCGTGCAGAAGGCCGTGCCATCCGATTAGGAACAGTTCGAAGGAAGACCTTGCGTTTGACAGGGGACAGTTCCTCGATAGCGCGAGCTTAAAAAGGAAAAAACGTTGGAAGCTGACGTAGCCGGGCACTCAAGGAGGGCATAGTCGAGCGCGCGAGAATTGGACAGCTTGAATGAAGTTGCTGAGTAAGGAAGAGAGAGCGACTAGACAAGACGAGATACGAAATCGCACGCGGGAAAGGCACCAAGTAGTCGCAAGCATTACGTAGTAAAGCAGGACAGTCGAATATTTGCATATCAGTAGACAGCGAGCAAGTGAGCTCGCTGGTGCAATAATGCGTGAGATATCGTGATATTTCACCCTAGTAAAGAGACGTATGGCAGCACGATAATGAATGAACTTGATCTACGTTTCTGGAGACTGTGTTGCATGGTCGTACTCTTGATTCAAGCCGTCACGAATAGAGAAGCGATGTCTCGCTGTTGCGAAAGTATTGCGTCCACCCTGGAAATAACCTACACATAACGGGTAACTCTTGACTCACACGGCATCGACGACCAACACAAAGGTGGGCACATCACATCAGATATCAGGGATATGTGCAGCGAGCGAAGGTGATTACGACGAGGTTTGCGCTGTTACCATGGCCACCCGCATGGCGAAAGACTGAAGAGCAGAGGAGGATTTCTCATTTATTCCCGCCAAAACCATTGCAACATCTTTCAGAATGGGCTCGGGCGCAGATCTCCCAATACCTCTGGTAACTTGTGACCTGACATGACGCTCTTCGGCGGTGTTGCGCCGTTCATCCCTGCGATAGCAACGACACGTTACCTGTGTTCACCAACGAACTTGCGCGTTGGCTGATCCCGATGACACTGGCGATGAAAAAGCGGATGCGACAGTCCAACGGGTCCGTCAAGCCGCAGACTTGATGGCGTTACGTGGAAGTGACAATGGAGGTGCTCCAGCGGCCTACCCCGTGCATCGAGGGTTTGCGGAGTGAATGGAATGTCGCCAGAGAGTCGCCCGCTTGTGGGCTATGGCGAAGACGCGAGGGTGCAGAAAGACCAAGCAGTAATCAAGAGAGAGTGTACGGTGGTATGACCAAGCGATGAGACACTGGCTCATCTAAGTACCCATCTTTGTGTGGCGACAGTTCAACCGTGCATGGAAGACAGATGATCGGCTCTTATAACCGTCAATTCTGACATGCCAGGCGAACTGCAGCAATGCTGGGATAGCTGGAGGCTACTTGCATGTCCAGCGTGTCGACGCCGATTTCGTGTATGCGCCAATAGCAGGTGGTGACGTTCCAGTAACAATGCGCGAGCATTGGATGTGCCAGAGACAACTAGCGAGCAGGCGCGTAGCCATTGTTGGTCCTTCGATTTGGATGAAGTGGTTTATCAAGCGTATAGCTGGTATTCGTGAGTTTTACGACCGACGGCGACAGTCTGCCTGGGGGTGTGGCGCCTGTCGCGAGCGTGAGAACACACGCGCGATGTCATCTAACGTCACCATCAGCTAGGAAGCAGATCTCGCTACACCGGCATCGCCATGTTATGATTTCTGCCTGGGGCGAGCACTCCGAGGAGTCATATGGTCAGAAGCTGGGCCCATTACGCGTTCAGGAATCAAGGCGGGTCCCAAGGGCATCCCAATGTTGGGTTGCTGCCTCCACTTCCTTCTCGGCTCTGGGGCGGTCAGATATTACCTTCGATGGGCGTGCTGCGATGATGCCCAATGATCAAACTGTCATGCTCAGTGCGACATGCTTTGCGTCTTTGTTGGGCGTCGCGGTATGACCCATGCTGCCGTCTGAGAGGAAACATATGGGCCGTTCAGGACGGTGGACCGCGGGGAAGCAGACGATCGCGGAGAGAGACGAGATGTACGAAGGAGGCGAGCAACGAGTGATGGCAGCATCGCAGGGTATGGATTTGTGAGTAGCGCATACTGCCAGAGCCTACCACATCGACATTAGTAAGGTGTGGGAAAACGGTTCGACGGATAGACTTACGGCGACCACGGAAGACCTGAGGTTGTGCTAGGCTTGTCCGTCCTCATAGTCTGGCGTACAACGGTCTCGCGCGCCTGAACAGGCTCATCCATTGCTCTTCATTTGCCCCTTCGCCGGCCGGTCATCTACTGCTCAGGCCGCCGAAGCTGGAAATGGTATCGGTTCGTCGGGATCGTCAGGCCGCAGTGATCTCAGGGAAGGATGCACGCGCAGACACTTGGTGACACTCAGCGGTCGAGGACGGTCGACCAAGGCAGGCAGCCGGGTACCATGCTGCTTCCACCCATACGTATATGAAAGCCAAACGCGAGCGTCTGCAGTCGACAGAATGATGAGAGGACAGACGTATCGAAGCGCTTGTTCGTGTGGCGTAGGCTATCAGGGCTGGTGACTGACGTTGCGTTATCGTTCGTCAGGCGTTGATTGGATGGCCAATACCGATTTTGTCTGCGACAAGGGAGTCGATCTGGAGTGAGGTGGTGGCAAGGCGTAGCTTCTCGTTATGCTCGTGACGACGCGCTGGTGGCAGGACGGTACGGAGGAGGAGGATGAGGCCGCCCCATTCCGTGGTCGCTGCACGTGTGTGTAATGAGGGCTGCAGAACAGTCAAGAGTAGCGTGGGCGTTACCGGAGCACATCTTTGCCCAGAGAAGCTCTAGGCCATTCCTCCCGGAAGAGGACAACATGATGGTATATTTCTCGAGTCCGCCAGAGACGGCAGCCGCGCTGGAGTGCCTGCCATGCATCTGGACGTTGTTGCCGCTGATGACGACCGGAGAGGGCTTTTCCTAGACAGGACTGAATTTCCGTGAGATCGTGACCAATGCGTTGTCCCGCGGTCAGATGTCCGCTCGTAGCTTCGGAAATGAGTGGTGTAGTCTTAGATGTTCGCTCGGTACGTCGAGGTGGAGGTTGAGGACGCGCCAGCGAAACGCGAAGTACAAAGGCTCGAGATGTTCAATATGCTATGGAGTCTGAGTGTCGTGAAGGTATGGTGCGGTCGGGGGGCTCTATCGTAGTCGACCGTACGAAGGTGGGTAAGTGCGATTTGGCAGAGTGCCGCGGATGAAGCTCAACCCAAAATGACGATGATCATGTTGGGTGCCTGGGCATTGGTTAGTGATCCAAATTTGATGGAGCTTGTATCGATATATGCTCACCATGTTCCACAGCAATGATTGCCCGGGTAAGGTGGCTGTGCGCAAGCTCAACCCTCTTCGTACGCCGAAGCGTGTCCTTGGGTGCGCGCGCGCGCGAACTCGCTTTCCGTCATGCTGGGCACGTCGGTATACCGCTGAACCGTACGTATGTGAGTGTGCAATGTTTACGATGGACGAGAGGTGGTGCGCGCAGTGATGCGCGTCGCGTCGTTGTGAAGGCGTCGCTGCGATGGGTGCGCGTGCGTCTTGTTGAGCGGGGTGGCTCGTGGCCAATCGGAGCGCCCGGAAGTCCCTAGCGCGTCGCCCGCCCGCGGGCCCTCGGCGCGCGCGATATGCGCACTTATCCCACACACCAGACAGCCACATTCGATCCTACATACTATTATCGAGACTTCACTATTGTTGACTGCCCATCCTCGGTCAGAATGATTCGAAGCTTCTCGTTCGGGGAGTCTCAAGGGCCTTGCCGATGATATCCGCCTTTGACTCACACTGCGGCCTTGCAAAATTGCGCACATACAACGCCTTCATCTCGGTCCCGGTATTGAGCGTGCCTATTGTGTGCATGACGCCGAATGTGGTGATACTCAGACGAAGGCCTGCGATGCCACGCGCACGGCATGCACTTCCACTACCGACACCTCCGGCTTCTGTTACCATCGACGTGACCAAGGCGACCTTGCGGCTTTCAGCGTCTTGCCGATTGACAACATTGATGGCGGACATACGTTCGGATGGAACTGAACTGGTCTGCGCAGGTGCACATTGAAGAAGTGATACACTGGACAAGCCATGACTGCAACAGCTCAGCATGCAATTTTGAACCATGCGACATCTGAGAAGAATGAGTACGACTATAGCCACATGAAGATTACGGATACTATGGACATATTCGGGCGCGTCGTCTAGCCCTTGCCAGGTCTGGGGTTGGTGACCATCTTTATTGCGCCCGTAGCCCTTCCAATTGTCGCTGAAGACGTTGTACGCCTCGATGCACCTTAAGAGCCTTGCTGAGAGCAGAGAATATCGGCTTGCATGTGCCCACCGATGCACATTCCAGTGGGCTCCGTGATCCATCTATCAAGGCCATCTAAAGCTTTTAACGATTGCGCCGTGTGTACCAAAGAGTTCTTCAGCCTCGTCAGGCTTGTGTGCGCACGGGCGAGCCATTACCTGCGCAGCTTTACATTGAGGGAAGAGCCCGAGCTTAATTGCGACGCCCGAAGTCTCCAACAGCAGCTTGAGCAGCCCTTTATCTGTAGGATCAGGCTGCTAGAATATTTGGTCTTTGGGCCGCGATGCCTCGGCAGCCATGGGTTGGTAGAGCCTTTCTTGTCAAGTTTGCGCAATTCACTACCGAAAACAGGAAGGTTTTGCAGGAAGGTCAAAGTTAACGTCTTAAAAGATGATCGAATGTACCTCGCTGATGAATCATCCCCCGGCATGCCTCGCGAGCCCTGAGGGAACGTGCCAAACACCCGGTATCGCCCTTCTTGTCTCCGCTTACCGCTGTTACTGGTGCCGGATTTGAAGGCGCTGCCGGAAACGAGACATGGACGTTATCGACCAGGTAGAGGCTTTGTTCATCACATTGATCAGCCTGGTCGCACTGTGATAGCGCCGCCTGAATGTTTTCGTGTATGAGCCTTCCAGGATGAGCCAGATATCGGTCAACGATGGTTCCAGTTGGCGAAGCCGGCTCTCAACATTTGCGTCGCAGCGAGGAGAATGTGAGACAATGACTGGTGAGCATCAAACCCGCGACGATCTGCAAAGGTGTCTTCCTTTTCTAGCGACGTCAAGAGGTGCGTCGCGCGCGGCAGCAGGATGAAGGATGCACTCTACACTGTCATGCCGCCTGTCGCGACACTCGCTGTGATGGTAGAAGACGAGCTCGGCCGCGATTGGCAGACAGAAGACTACGACGCGAGGCGCTGTTTCGAAAGCCTGTGATGCAAGGATGAATCGCGCCGGAGCTTGGATTGACGTGTCTAAGGACATCGACAGTCCGACTGTTACACCATTTATGCCATTCAGCTTCTTGGATTGTATCTTGCAGCGACGTGGTCAAGACGCCTAATCAGGTAGTCACAACCACCCTCCCTCTTCCTTGTTGTGAAACCAGCTACAGCTCCTCGATAGAATCTTCGTGGATGCGTCTTACTCGAGACAAGATGTTTTGGAACCTTCGAATGACGAATTGGCGGTGGTGCGGGGCGTGTTGCTGTGATGGGGACGAGTGCGGACATGCTGTGAGCGTATTGGGGGGTGGGACAGGCGTCAACCAATGAGAGTAGCTGGAAGTCCGTCACTCCCTTGGCGCGCGACAACAGCGGCGCAGCAGACACAGTCTCCATACAGCAACACTCGGAATCGTGGCTGTCATACTGCCTCCGTTTTTGTCGAACGAATATCGCTGACCACGGAGAATTCGAAGTCCTCCCACCTGCGCATTCTTGTGGCCCTGCCAGCGAGGGTACTGCGCCTTCGACTGCCTAGGTGGTGAGCCTGCGCATGGGACTCATCGTGGTGACTGAACGAAAGCATCACAAGCCGAATCGACACGACATGATATTACAGTCGCTTTCCGTGCGCCACCGCTACTTTCATCCATTCAAGATCTCCGAGTTCGCAAAGACCGTTGAAAGGATGTTGGGCACTTCAATTGCCAACGACTCTGATAGCAGGCGCTCGACGCCGATGTATCTGCTCCGACCCTCGTGGTCACGACCGCTGCATCGTCGCAAGATTGAACGCCACAGCGACAACAGCTTCTAAGCATTCAATACAAACTCTTGTTGTAGCCTCGGATTAATGCAGCCAAGACGGATATCCGTCTTAGTCCGTCAATCAGCTGTTCGCTGTCGAAGACGCTTTATTCCCCTCCGCATCTTATAATACCCTGTCAATCGGAAGAAGCTCTGACTCCCATGATGCTGTACAACGTGGTGCCGTCCGTTGGCCTTGTCGATGCTGGTGTGTCCGGCATGTTTGTTGAGTATTTCTCGTTCTTCCGGACTTGCCCTTGCGGTAAGCTCGGCGAGGTAAATCTCACGGTAACACTGATCCAGGCCGTCTACTCGTTTGATTAGCCCCAGTGTTTCTTTCAAGGACTCTTCAAATGATGTTAACTTCAAGTAAGAGTCGGCAAGCAGCATCTCGTCCAGATAAGCTTTGCGAAGCTGACTATCTGTTTCCGGAAACGACATTATAGCAGAAGCGCAATCAAGCTTGGATCTCTGGAGGCTGTAATGCCAACCGCCACTGATGGGTGAAACGAGCGGATGGACTTTGTACAGCCATAAATTGGCGTTGGCCCAGCGTTGTTCTGCTCTAAAATCTCCATGGCTAGCCGTTCTTACAACTTTCGGCCAGTAATTACGAGATTCGATGTAGTCTCGCGCAGTGCGATGGAGGTAAATGATCTCATGGTCGAACGCAGGACGATTGGATTCAGGATTGGATGTTTCCAAGAGACCTCGGCATCGAGAGACGAGGCGCCTTCTCATGTGTTCAGACTTACGGCAAGCTTCCTGCTCCTCAAGAACTTCCCAAGATGCCATGATACTGGAAGTCAGGTTTTCGTCACTTGCGAAATGCATCCCTAGCAGGGAAGGCGTGTTGTAATTGCGTTTCTGGCCAGCATTGCTCTCCCGATGGAGTCGTAACATGTAAAAGATTTGGCAAGCTTGTGTGTAGTACCGATCGTCTACACTATGTAGTAGATTTTCGAAGAGTGCCTCCAAATCGGAGGGAAGCGCGTCATGGCGCGCTTGAAGATCACGCAGGTTGTCCGAGTTCGAAAGACCCTCGAGCAGCGACTCCACGACAAGATGAACCCACAGGAACACACCCAAAGCCTTTTCAACGATGCTTTGACATAGGAACTCTGCCTCGGCGGGAGCTTCAAGCTGTAAGCGGATGTAATGCTCGTTTTCGCGAAAGGTCTCGGCCACATATGTAGATATATCATGCTGCGTCAATTCCTGGAGAAGCAAGTTTGGACGGCCTTTGAACGCATCCTCGAAGGGGAGCCATGGTCGACTCGCAACACACATCTTGACGTTCGGGCGTACAGCGCCCAAGACAAGCTTGATAATATCCTTCAGCTCTCCGTCAAACTCGTCCAGACCGTCGATAAGAATGAAAAACGACCGAGACTGATCTGATATAATGTTCTCGAAAGATCGCTTGAGCTCAAACCAATCCCAGGACGTCTCTAGGCCACCGCCAAATGCAGCAAACTGCATCCAACGCTCGGGAAACGCTCTAAGACATAGTTCAGTGTCTCCTGAGAGACAGTGGTGAAGCAAGGTCTGGAGGAGGCCTAGACGCGACATCTGCATGTCGCTTCCCGAATTCCAGCAGTAGAACCCAGTCTTCGTGATCTTGTTTGGGCCACCCCGAGAATCAGCTCAGGCACTTAGTTGTGCATCAAGAGTTTTGTGGTTGTACAGAAACTTCATCAAGGTTGATTTGCCGGAGCCAGGCTTGCCAGTAATCCAGTAGAGACCTTCATCTTTTTCCTGGAGCCATGTAGAGAAGCTGTACCGAGGCTCAAACAACCACTCAAATGTTTGTTTGTGCGCTTCAGATATGCTTTCGGACCGATTGACCATGTGTTGAAAATACAGTCGAGGCAGCAAGAGGTCGCAAAACTGCTCTTTTTGCGATTTAGATGTGTTGGAACGTAAATGTCTCGAAAACTCCTCGACATCCTGCGCGTTGGTATCCGTCCAGTTGTTGGCGTAGACTGCCTCGAGCAGTTTCTTGTCTCTTTGATCCCTCTCAATTTGGAACCCACGCAAGTTACTGGGGAACTTAGCTGATGCTGGCTTCTCTACTACAGCATTCACTCGTTGTCTTGCAAATATTAGTAGAGTACAACTAAATTCAGGAAGTTTTCATATACCGAATTGAGACCAGCACAGTACTATCAACCTGCTTCCGGATGCTTTCAAGCTGACTAGCAAGCTTTGTAATCTCCTGATCGCTGTGTGTACTCTTTAAGGCTTGATAAACACTTTTCCACGCGTTGTTACGGCTGCTTCCGCTTGCTTTGTTTAGAGCGGCGCGAAGCTTGTTCGCGGCAGCTTCGCAGTCTTTCATAAGCTGAACAAGTCGGGCATCGGCAGCAGAGAGCTTGGGAGGTTATTTAGGTGTGGTAACCGCGTACATGAAGTCGAGGGCACCATCAGGCTCGGGTTCGCGTTGCGGATCGAGAAGGCGCAACTCGTCGCACAACCCCAGAAGGTTTTGCGCAGCACTATGCAGCACTGTATGATCGGCAAGCTTGCCATCAGCTGACTGATACAGCTCGTGGCTGCGTGACACGAGGCGAGAGGCGAAGTCCACTATCTGTATGATGGTCCCAGCAATTCCCAGGGCAGCGAGCGGCTCCATCGTGGTTGATGCAAGGAAACACAGGGATGAAAGCGGGGACCAGCGCATTATGTATTAACACGATCAGGCTGAGGCTTCTGTCTACCCAGGCGCTTAGGCTTCATGTATGCAGGCAGTGCAGCATGCACGTTTCAGCTCCAATTGCCCACATCGCATGTGATTGGAGGAGCCCACGGGATGAGCCTGCGATACGCATTCTCTTGGAAATCATGCTGCATCGCATCTTTTCGTATGCCTATATTCTCATGCGCAATGAATATGTACTACAGTCTGTAGGGGGTGCGTCTCGTAAGCTGACCACTTGCAGACTTCGTAGGGGAGGATTGCTCTGCTGGTTGTTAATCCGCACGAAGCCCCACCATGATGGCCCTGTAAGATCGGTGGACCCGACATACGGATCAGACAGGGAAGTCTCCAGGGCTGCTCAGCCCAGTTCCAAGACCGCAGCGCCACGTCGAATTGGGGATTGGAGTACGCCTTTTACTCGGCCTTTGGCCTAGTCTCAGACGGAATACAATGGATTGTGTCGCACAAGGCTGAACCGACTTCTGACCTAGACAGCGACGCAGGCAAATGATAATTCTGCGCAACAATGTGGGGTTGCAGCTTTGATAGGATGGCTCGGGAAAACCGGTGAAGACGATCGGCGGTGCCCCGCGGAGATATTGCCGACTGCAGTCTTGCAAGAAAACGGCTCACATCGATGACCACCCAAACCGGAAAGTCACGAGAAAGAATTGCAGTGACGCGGAAGGGATGTGTAAAGAGTAGCTGATCATATCTGTACAAGAGTATTGTAGGGGTCGGCCGTTTGTAGAGGAGCTGTTAATGTAGCTGGCCCACCCGTCAAAGCTGTTGCGATCATGCTGTATACCAGAGTAACATCTTCATGTTCAGCCCGAATCAAGACCCGGCCACAGTCTGAATCAAAGACACAATCTATCCTCGGAACCGGCATGTCACACGCGATCATCGCACAGCCCAGGTCGTACCAGACAACAGCCTCGAGCGCAGAGCCTTGCGGGTTTCAGCTGTATACAGTGACGTGTGAGCTGCGAGATTGTTCAATATCAGCTCCAACTGCCTCGTCTGATAGTTGATCAGGCCCTTGATCAGGTCGAGGGGTCCAGAGTTACAGGGACGTTGTTCGTACCGTCGGTCGGCTTGGATAGTTGTGCGACCAGTTTTGCGATGTAGCTGCCGCAATGCAGGGTGAGGCTGTGATCTGACACCGTGCATTGTCGGCACCCGACACGCAATGCATCTTGCTCGTGGTGACCCTCGCGGTTCTCATGGTCCAAATCTCGACCGGCAGCAGTAGCCGCTGCGGGCGCATTGACGAGCCCTGGTCTGCCATGCTCGCAGTGTACTTGGATGGAGGATTGGCATGCGTATGGCGCGCTATGTGGGGATGCTGCTACTGTCGCAATGAGCTTGAGCTGTCGCTATGCAACAACACGAAGCGATGAGCGCTCCCACTCAGTACTCAACTGCCGGGTAGCCCCAAGGAAACGACCGTCAGCGGAACAGCTCCTTCAATGATCAGCCAGCGAGTCAGCTTTGTCGCGAACGGTGCCATAACGCCTGGTCGCGGAAGCCCCGCGAAGGCCTTGCACTGCATCATCGCGTATACCGTGTTTCCGTATTGCGCCGTCGCACGTACGATGGCGATGTGATGTGTCCAGCTCCCGCCGGACCGGGGGCGATCTGAAAAACCAGCCTTGCTATCGCCCTACTTTTATTCGTCGAACCAGGCTCATTTGCTTGATTCGTGGATCTGTGGTATCGGGTGGTATCGGTGGAGGCGCGCGGGCGTAGGCATAGGTGGAGGAAGGAGGACGGATACCGGCTTCTGCTCGATCACATTTGTGAGTACAGAGCCGAAATCTGCGCGTGCGCGACGACTCACCATGAGTCGGCAAGCCTCAATATCTACCTACCCATCCGTAAGTATGTGCAAAGCTCTGGTTTCATCCATGGCCGATTGGTCGATGACGGTCCCAAGCTGGGGGAAGCTGAGGAGCGGGAACCGTCAACAATCCACCCACGCTAATAACGCAGTCATTTGAGCCGATTCTCTTATCGCATGAGAAGCAGAGCGCTTTCAGAGCGATGATCTCATGCCAGAGCTGGCACCAGGACTAGTGGTGAAGTCCCCGCTGATGTGCGGTTCGTCCCACCGTCGACGGACTCTCGGAGAGAACCGGCTGCCGCTAATGCTAATAGAAGACATGATCAGATCTTATTCGCAGCGCACAGTGCGCGGAGATGCGGGCTCTCCTATCATTAGCGTGTGATTTGTGTAAATATGCAACGCGCACGAGGGGTCAACGTGACAGAACGGAGACTGCGAACGGTAGTCGCTAGAGAAGGTTTAGAGGTTCACACTAGATACATATTAGCATCGCATTCGAGGACACTCGTAGTAGAACGTACAGTTAGCTCTGTAGAAACTGTGAAGATGCTCTGCGCACCTACTCATCGGCGACCTCTAAGACTACCGTATTGCTGCGGCGCATCGTAACTCTATCGCTTCCTTCCACGGCTTAGGCATAGAGCTCTTAAGTTATCTAGAATACGTCGTGTAATGTTAAAGTAAGTAGTTACTAGGCATGCGTTCGGTGTATGCGGTACAGACTAGTATTTTGTTGCGGGATATTGCAGGCAGGCGAGGCTAATTAACTGCGCTGCTCTAAACTTAATTAGTATATAGATAAGTTTAAAGACTATCTTTACTATAAGTTTTATAAAAAGCCTAACTAATATAAAGTAATAAGAATACATATTCTCGCGCTAAACTAGGCTAAACGTTAGAGCTCGCTAACCTAGAATAGCAGAATCTAAGAGTATTCTTATTTAGTATTCTTATAAGTATTACTATTTAAATTCTATTATTTTTATACTATAGATTAACTTTTTACTATTAGAATATATCTTTTAAGTAATAATACTAATAATTATCTACTATTACGCGTAATATTAAGCTATAGAAAATATAGAGTTCTTATAGATTGCGTAACTACCTAATACGCTAGCTACCTAAAGAATATTAACTACTATAATAACTACGCGCTGCCTATATAATCTATCTATATTACTTAATATAATTAAGAATATAATATACTATCTATATAAGTATAGAACGCTTATCTATAAGTAGCACGTAACTATATATTATAGTTCTAGAGAGAGAAGTAGATAAGCACTAGGTTTTATAGAAGACTAATAGCTATATTAGATATAATAATAACTAACCTGCGAGGATAAAGAGAGCACTAAGAAATACGTAACCTACTCTATAGTTCTACGTATATTATATATATTAGCGTTATTAGCTATAAAGAAATTCTTAGAAATTCTACTTAGCCTTACTACATTCTAGCTTCTAGAACTTACTAAGACTTACTAAGACTTATAAGACTATAGAGTTACCTTAAGTATATAGCTTAGGCACTAAGCTTTTATAGCTTAGTGTATTTAACTTTATACAAGACTCTAGTATTTAATCTAAGAATTATACTTCTTTCTTAGCTCTTTATAATATTATATTATTCTACTAAACGTACTATTATCTCTTATACTATTATATTAATCTTCTAATTATGCTAGTACACTAACTTACCTTACCTTACTTACTTACTCTCTAAGAACTAACTCTTATATTATCTTAGAATAATCTTTATACTTTAAACACTCTTAAGATAAGTAATACTAAGATAGATATCTCTACTACTTTCTATACTATAAAAGTTACTAGTAAGAGTAATAAGCCTTCTATTAGAGTTAACTCCGTTGCGTGCAAGGCGACGTTGCGTGCAACACTAGGACACCCTATTACCCTATTGTAGCTCCCGGAGCCACAGCTTTTCACGTCCTACCGCAAGGTACACAGGTC